>NC_060890.1:20231999-20531999 GCF_014805685.1 Silurus meridionalis
AATCTCACTCAACCAGCTGACTGCATACTGCAGTGACTCCTCTTGATCTGTTCCCAGAGCACAATTTGCTCTCTGCCTTACAAATTTAAAATCATTAAAAAAAATAAAATAAAATAAAAAAAAGTCCCGTAATGGTTTTCCTTTTGTGTAATGCATTCGATCACTACTCTTGGCCATTAAAAACAGTCTTAAACTACAAAATATTAACCAAATCAGCATGACCACAATAACAAACCTGCAAAGCATGAGAACAGTAGACTGCTCACAGTTACTGAAAGGTGAAACACTCAATAAAAAAAACTTCAAAGGTGCATGAAAAAGCACAAAGACATCAGATAAATAAATGGCTCGTTAGTTTGTATGGTTTAAAAAAAAAAAGAAAACAAAACAAAAAAGTAAAGGTTTGGCACTGAAGACTCAGGTCTTTAAGCACCTCTCATTTCACTAATCTGCCAACTTTGCTCATCTGAAGCCAGCAAGACACTGACAGACGACCTAAAAAAAATAGTGCTGACTGCACACTGACAGACAGGAGACACTAATTCAATTTCTTGCGACTCGGGGAACATAAATTAGTGACGGCATCAATGAGAACTGCTCGACACTATTAGATCCTGTTCTTACAAGCTTTTTATATTTTTTAAACAAACTGTGTTCCATTTGATCATATTGTGAAAACTGATTAGCAAGCAAAGTGCCAATCAGCTCAATAATAGTGCACTTTCTGGGTCCTACCTGAAGGAGGTACATACAACATATACCACTGGTTAAAATAGAGCCGGAATGATTCCTTGACTAATTCGATTACAAAGTGTCACAATTTGGCGCGATATTTCAAGAGAGCAATTAAACTGCAGTAAACTGCAAAATTCATTTTTTTTATTAAAGAGCAATACTTAATATAAGAGAAAATAAGACAGATCTCTTAAAATAAACATGCAAATTGTTGAATTTTTGGAAAAATGTAAATTTTTTTGCTGAAATTGCATACAACAAACCGTGCATTTAATCGCCATATTACATCAAAATGCAAATACAAAAAAAGATTTTAAAAAAAGCACTGTTCTGAGTTTTCTTTGTTTTAGTTTTTAATGATCCAGAATCAACCAAAAAAAAAAAAGTTTGCCTAATTCTTTTTATTTTCCTCGCAATTCAGTGTTATTTTCTTACAATGAGTATTTTTTTCTGCCAATTTAGACTTTATTTTTCGTAAACATCCAATATTTCTGGTGCATCCACCGGTAACCATGTCGTCAGCCGGAAGTTTAAAGCTGTTGGTGTATGAACGAGGCTCCTCTGCTTCATCTCCTCTGTTCAGTCTCCTCCAGAGCTGATTGTTAGACAGAGTTCTCTACAGGGATCTGATTGGCTACAAAAAAAAAAAAAAAAAAAAAGTCTTGCAAAAAAAAAAAAAATCGCAATTGAGAGAGAGAGAAAAAAGTATGAGAGAAAAACTCGGAAATGGCAAGAATTAAGTTGGAATTGCGAGAGATACATTTGGAAATGCACGTAAGAAATAAAAATTGCAAGAGAAAAAAAAAAGGACTGAATTGGGTAAACTTTTTTTTTTCTGTGGCAGTAACGGGCTTCCATATGAATTTTCTCCTCGCTGTTTTCTCCCCATTTCTCCCTCAATCTGCAGCGTCTTCTGTGTTTACCTGTTCAGAGCGCTCCAAAGATTAGCGGGTGGTGCGTGGGAAATAATGGTCCGTAGGGAAACACGATGCATGGAGGCAAATCAGTAATTTTTTTTGTATTCAAATTACTCGAGGACTTATACTCGAGCCCTAGTTATAACAGTAAATGGAGCTGAATGTAGAATGGAACATTGAAAAAAACAGTCAAATGCCCACAAACTTTTTTCACCTACAGTGTATGTGGGGAAATATCCGCAAAGCTGCATGTGCTGCTAACAGGAACATTCTGGAAACTCCTGAGCTAGACAGCAATAGAGTGGAGTGCAGTCTTTGTGCACAATCCTGCTATTGTGAGCAATGAGAGGGGGTTGCATAGACACTGGTGATGCGGCTGTGCCTCTGAATCATCATCTGTTGGCATTCAATGCACGGGCAGAGAGAAATCTATTACGAAGAGAAAATATTTTTAAAAGTCTGGGGTAATATTCGCTGGATTTGAAATCCTGGCACGATTCCAGTGACAATTTCACCCAATATATACACGATCACAGTTTTATTTTAAACCTACAGCTTACAACCCACAGTGTTTATAAACTCATCAGTCATCTCCTTTATTCATTCATGCTCAAGCCTTGTGTGTTTTTCTATTACAAACACACACAGACAGCGAACGTCATGATGCTGCACTGCACGTCCTTATACACGCACAACTGAGTAGCATGGTGTATGCCCATATGCAAGCATACACACACACACACACACACACACACACACACACACACACACACACACACAAAGCCCTCCTGAGTGATGTCAGTGCTTGTCAGCGCTGTAGAGAAGTCATTAATCGTAGTCACATGCTCTCATCACTGACATTCTCAACGCTGCCCTGACATTTCTCAAAACATCAGCAGTGGGCTGGTTAACTCCGTGCCTTTTGGTGATTTTTGTGCAAATTAGATTTAAGGTCTCAGCATTAGGTGTGCATCTGCGAGCTTCAGAAGTGAACATGAATTTCGTACTACTTCAATTCGATTGGAGTCGTTTGACGGAAAGTGGTAGATGGCGGCCTTTTAAATGGAAAACCACCAACCTGCCACTACTGGGCCCTTAAGAAAGGCCCTTAACACTCACTTGTTTGATTGCATAAATGAGGCAGTTGGAAGTCAGTTTGGATAATGAACATCTGGCAATTGTGTGAAAACTTGTGTGGCTAAAGCCACAATTCCGATAGTTTTACACGTATAATATTTACACCATTGTGTAAAGTCTTTCATTCATTTCATTTTGCCGGATCAGGTGGCCCAAACCATCAAATATGTTGGTTATATATAATATTCGCTCTACACCGAGTTATTTAAGCTCCGTTTTATTTATGCTAATCAACAAATATTCTCTCATTTTGCATTGTCTTGCCTTGTGTATTACTAAATCTTCATCATCAGTCTTCACTGTGAATTCTCAGTTCTCCTGGATGCAACTGTGCAGCCTACAATACAAGATCCAAATACAACAGTCTTCATAGGCATTGATTTCTGTATCAATCTGATACACTGAATGTCATTGGGTTTTGACATATTGGGAAACATCAACGGCGTCACGACAGAAGGATCTGACTTGGCGAATACCATGAGAATCTTCCAACACCACTGATCTCTAATACATGATTGAGCGGGCATCCATATCAGAGGGTTTTTTTTTTGTTTTTATACGCACACAGTCACAAAATAAGCACATTTTCCCCCTCAAGCTGTCCTGTCGAATCTAAAGCACAATACCAGTCAATAGATCATTTACCCAAACAAGTGCCTGTTTGTGTGCACGTGCGTGTGCTGTGCACCATGCGATTACACCCGTTCACTGATGAAATAATAACCAGCTACTCACACGGGAGCTTGTGTTCAAAGCGCTTCCTTAGCGCATGATGACTGGTAGAAAATCTAAATCCTTTCCCTGCAGAACTCTCTAATCCCCTCCACACAGACTCACAGCCAGAATATTACTGTCATATGACCCAAAGCGCTTCCCCGAATTCACTGATCACAAAATCCAGAGCTGAAAATCTATTAGGGCATGCCCAATCTTCCAATCCTTCAATCAAAACAAACCTCTATGTCAGATCTTCATTCGAATCCTGACGTCCTACATGCATTTTAAAACTTGCCTGAAAAAAGAAGGCCATTCATAACCAAGTCAATGATATTGATGAAAATCAGTGGCATGCAAATTAGTCATTGTGTGTGTGTGTGTGTGCCAGAATAAACTAAGTAAGCGCTTAGTAAATAAGAGCAAACGCACACTAAAAGGGACTGCTTATATGACTCATCACAAATGGATATAGTACAGCTCGTCGCTTTTATAGAAACGACTTTTCTAAAAATCTAAGAATATACACCTGCCAGTTTCACACCTTCCCCCATTTCTATACATACCATATCACTGCTGACTGTAGCTCTTCTACTGCCTGATATAATGTACCTCCCCCCTCTTCCCTCAAAATTCTGTCATCACAACAGAAAGAGATGACTGAACGAGATTCAGGGTTGAAATTATGGTCACAGCTTGGCGACTGCTTTGTCTATGTATTTTACAGTTCTTTATTAATTCTCCCGGCACAACAAAACAGACAGATTTTTCAGTATTGCTAATTTGCTTCTTACACACATATACCGTGACTGTCAGAAGTTTGATAACACCTAGTTTTTAAAGGTCTTACAACATCTTTTGTTTATATGCACTAGGTAAAAGACAAAAAAAATAAATACACACATGAACTGAACTGTGAATGACTTGAATAAATTTCAATGGACAGATGACTTTGTGATATTTTTGGCTCCAACTGAAGAACTTATGTAAGACAGAACAGGAGAGAATGTGTTAGCAGACTTCCTGAACCAACAGTGAAAAAACAGTGGTAAAAGTTTGATAGTTTGGCGTTCTTTTCAAGGAGGGAAGGCTGGAGACTTATACCGAGTGAAAGAAATCCTGAACCAACATGGCTACCATTCCATACTTCAACACCATGCAACTCCTTCTGGACTACAGCTAACTGGAACCAATTTCACCATACAGTAATCGAATGACCTAAAGCATGCATCCAACCTCCAAGAGTTAGAGAGCAGACATTCACCTGGAGTGTTCATCATGGAATGCCCAGTCCAGTCAGCACACCTAAATCTTACTGAACTGTTGTGGGATAATCTGGATCACAAGGTCAGAATGAAATATACAACTTGCAACAAACAAGAATCCGGGCAAAGTATCTGAGATGAATGTTTAGAGAAACTAACTGTCCAGATGCCAAGAGTGTGAAAAGCCATTAGTTTAATATCGCTACTTATCTATCAATTTGATCAAAGTTAAATCTCCATTTGATTGGATTACCTAGTTTGTTACATACAAATAATTTCGGCTGCTCCCGTTAGGGGTCGCCACAACGGATCATCCGTCTCCATACACCCACGTCCTCTACATCTGCCTCTTTCAAAACCAACTACCTGCATGTATTCCCTCACCACATCATAAACCTTCTCCATTCTTCCTCCATTCCTCCATCCTCAACAACATGTCTAAAAAAATAAGACTTTTCCAAACTGTTGAAAGGCTCTGCATATACTGAGCAATATTTTGTTGACATTACTAAATCAGCAATGATCGAGTGATGCACGTTCATTTACAGGTGAATTAAAGTACGCATTTACTGTAAGATAAGTGTGCTATGCATCTTTAACGCCAATTCAGCCTGTGAACTGTATTGAGTTCTGTAGGTCCATACAGCTGATTTTACAGCGTGCCAATTTGTTTGTCCTTATAAAAAAAAAAGACTAACCTTATTTGTCTTCATTTACGGATTTGTTTTGCTTTAGTACCAAATTTCTTGTGCAAGTGCTTCTGCAGTTAAATAATGAATACGTTTCTCTGTACCTTGATTAACGAGGGAAAAATGTCCGATAGGAACGGGTCAATAGGGTTCATCCGTTTTCATTAATGCCCGAGGTACTTATAATTGTATACACAGTATGTGATATTTAAGGCGTTAGTTTTCAGCTTACCCTAATGAAAACAGTTGTACTTCCTCAGGGTGTAAGGAAACGCCACGTTAGCACAGCACCCATTGATGAAGACTAGTTAATTATCATTTCCATACATTACAGGAACGATGCTGCATTACACAAGAATAAAGAGAAAATAGCACTTCTGGATACTCTCAGGTTCATACAGCATACGACAAGTTTCATCGACCAAACCCATTCCTTCTGTAAAAGTGAAATAGGTAAGCCAAAAAAGGGAAGAGTCTACGAAACTACACTCAGCTCACTGTGCAAATTCAAACTAATTCAAATCATTCATGAATTTGTATTCGTTCAAAATCGAAAAAAGGGAAACCTAATTCTAAATCTGACACGGAGAGAAAACCTGGACGAAGCAGGATTGTGAATGGGGGTGTGAGCAACAGCGAGAGACAGGGACAGCTTTGAGATGAGTGAACAAAGCTCACCTTCAGCAGAGAAGAGATGTGGGCCAGAGAAAAGAGGAAGCGGTTTAGTGTGCAAGCTGCAGCCTTCGGTTCAAATAAATAAATAAATAAATAAACCCCTGCATAGCCTTCCACCTTTTTCATGGTTCAGTATGCCTAACACTCTTCATCTGCACACATTAATCTTCATATGACAGCCGATCTTGTAAAACTGCACCACATGGTCCATCTGGGCCTCTAACAAAGCAGGTAACAAAAGCTAAATGGTCTTATCTCCGACAAAAGTTACATGAAAGGGGACACTAGATATCAGTCAACAATTCGACAAAGGCATTGTGTCCAGAATAGAAAAAAGATGACCTTCGGAAAATTCGTGTTTGTTGCAATTTCCTTCCTGGCAATCCAAAGCGGGAAGGACGCAGCAAAACAAAAAAAACTAAACAAAAAGGAAAGACAATTGCGTAGCCAAGACACACTCTTGATGTCAGGAATAATGACGAGCAGCACCAGTAGAGTTAAGTGCAAAAGTAAGTACGCTCTTAAGACAAAATCAATTCATTGCTATAAGACATTTAGTCTCAAAGTTGTTACTTCGTCATCATAAGTTAATGTATATTTAATTTCCTACTCGACATTTCTCTCTCAGATAATCATGCACAGTCATCTCTACTGTTAAGAGTTATAGAAGTAAGACTTTTATAACTAGGTGGGAAAGAAAAAACGATCAGTCTGAAAGCATGTGTGGTGGTCTCTGTATGGTTTACAGGAAACTCTAGAGCCATTTGACTGCAGTAAGAATGCAATTCAACCCTTAACTGACCCAAATGCTAGAAATGAACCCAGCAAGCTGCGTATTTTGAGATGTGGGCATTTATTTCTCTACCCGCTGCTAAACTGAGCTGCAAAGATGCGAACTGAAACGAAAGACTGAGCTGTAACACTGCAGACAAATGAGAAGTGCTCTAGATATTCTAATCTACACACCCATCAGACTTTTGGCTCTCATGCTGTATGCTTAATGATACTAAAAACCAAACAATCTCTAAGTTTAGATGTTCATTTTAGTCTTATTTTGCAAATTAAATAAAGAAAGAAAGGATCATGCCAAAGCTCATTGTTTTAAACCACGTTTTTGCTGAATTTGCCTCCCGATCACATTGGGAACCCCAACTTCTGCTGACTACGCAAAACAAGTCCGCTTTAAAGAATTGAAACATGTTCCAGATGGACATTTCCAACTTCATCAACACACAAGCACACAAGAGTAAAAAAGTGTGTGCATCTGGATACTTGCATAATGAAGAATTCTGGGTTATGGGGAGGAGGTAAAAGATTGTCGAGTTAATGGCTAATAAAGAAGGCCATTACCATTAGTGCATTCTTTTTCCAGCTGTACAGAAAGGGAAATCCATGTGCTCACATTTTGACTGCAGCTCCACTTCACCACCACCTTTCATTTAGACGCATGAAATATTTATCCATGATGAATAAGACAAATACAGCAAGCAAGACGCATACACTACAATAGTAAAGAACACAAGAAGCTTGGTTTCTTCAATGGACAGGTCTAGGTACAGGATACAATAAGGCCGACACACACACACACACACACACACACACACACACACACACACACACACAGTCTGTCTTTCAGTGTTCATTTGATGAGTCTAAGCACCCAGACATGGTGAGCCTATACTTCCTGAATCGCTATTGTTTTGACCCTAAAATAATTATTTTTAATGTTTAGCATAATTTTATTTTTCGCATCAGCTGGATCTTATTTTCTTCCTGCTTTGTGCAACTTTTCATAAGTCGCATCATTCCCAGTTTCTGCTAAAAGAGGCTGATAGCGTTCATAAGACACAACAGTTATCAAGTCCTGGACCATCAAATAGAAAATCCTGTTGCTGAAAAATGGCATGACTAAATCACAACCTTATACAACATTTTCGGGAAGTAAACGGTTAAAATCCGTGCATTTTCAAATCTGGTACGCTTTGGACAGCAGTCAATGGAGAAGTTACCAAAAACACCACTTCAAAATTCAACTGACACACAGACAATAGTCTACTCTTACAAACGTACACGCTTTCATCAACGTATTACCTACAGGGCAGCGGGAATAAATGCTTTCAATACACAGTGTCACAGGCGAGACACTGTCTCGTTTCCTCTCGTTTTTACGTGTTATTTAGAAAATGTTTTCAATGTAAAATCACTTAACATTTGTAAAGCATGAAGCTCAAAATGGCAAACAGGAATTACTCCTGAATTCAGATGCTAATAAGCATTCACTTCAGCTTTCCCTAGAAATCAGAAATGTTGAACTAGAAATGTAGAACTGTGATTTACTGTGATGTGCATTACTTGCGTAGATACCTTTTTCGAGAACCAAATGTAGATTTGGAGAAAGAGTTACAAAAATTTCACCTACAAGAATTTTTGTTGTGTTATTGTATCTTTTAACCAACAAATGACCCAAGCACATGCCTACCTACTATTTGTGTCAGTGGGCAAGCTTGGTGCTGGGAAACAGCCTCACTAACAGGAAGTTTGGTGGCTTCGGCATCTAACGTTGCCATATTACAGACTATCAACGTTCTTCTGGTCGTATTTCGAGTGTCACAATGAAATATTGTTCATATGGAAAAGAACTGAATTTAACACATTCTTAGGGAAAAAAGCATAATGAAGCATTGCTATAGTTCTTGTCTGCAATGTGGCACAGTCACAAAGGTTCTTGGTTAAATTCAGGGCATGGCCCTGAACTGTTTTTGTTCAGACAGAAGTCAGGAGTTGGTGGGGAGCCAAATCTGTTGAAGACTGGAAAAAGATTTGAAGACGATTTAACTAAATTGCAGTTAGGTCTAAGCATTTTGAGCGTGTTAGCACACCTCTTGGCCAGTAGTTGGTGCAGGCATGGAACTGGCCACATAGCCTCAGGGTCCTAAATATGCATTCCAAGTTTTGGGTCAGTGTGCAAAGTTGTTGCTAAGAAACAGCCTCAATTCCTGTTTGTCTGCTTCTCTGTCAAATTTGTTGAAAGATCCATTACAGGGCAATACCCCGTTTGGAATTTTGAATCTCACTCTTGAGAGGACATGTGCCAAATTGTGGCGATTAGACAAATACTGTAGAAGGAAGTAGTGGGAAAAGAGAAAAAAAAAAAACGGCAAAAGCGCTTGACCTAAAATTGGTCAGAATGCTCCTTAGACCTTTCCCAAGCAGAGTGCCAGTTTTCACAACTTAGGCCACCACAGACATTTATATTTATGGAAAAAATAATAAGTTGAATGATGAAAAAAAAAAAAAAAAAAGGTCACCTCAACTGCAACCTTTTCTGAACCAATAAAGCAAGAAAACACACTTAGTTTTAAACCAACACATTAAGGTTATGAGGGACAAGCCTAATAAACGCACATGAGCACTTTCTATAAACGGGTAAAAACACACCAAGTAGGTGTTCGACTTTCTGGTATTAGTATCACAAAGTACCATGTATTATGAACTCTTTTTACAGAAAAAACTATCAAGCCTCTCCAATTACACCCATCATAAATCATCGTTCCACGTGAATCATATTCTTCTCTCTCTCTGAAGATACAAAGGAAAAAAAACAGAAAAACATCCATGCTCTATTCTTTCCACTCATTTAACAATCTCCGTCTCACAGGAGCAGCATATTACAACTGAACAACATTCACGAGGCAAGACTCAAGTTCTCCATCAAAAGGGGATTTGAATTCATTCGTCACACCGTGGGGAGAACGGCAAGAAAACAAGGAGCACTCCCCCAAGGCTCTGGATCACATTTCACACGCACTTTGTGCAGCGCCGACAACAAGCACCAGCATAAAGCGCTAGCAGTCTATTGATGTGTCGGGCTGTTACTTCATCACATCACATCACATCGCAGCATTGACACGGACGGCAGGGGAAAGTAATACGCTTTACATACTAATGCCAGCATGAGAACCCTGATAAATAAACGCAATAAAACTGTTAAAGAAACCCTGCCACAGAAACCCTGCCGGTTTCCCCTTCGGCTACATCCACATTTGACAATTTATCTGAATGAATAAGAAGTTTGCACCTAGTGATACCACTCTCGCACGGGGAGAAATCTGAAAACACTATGTTTACGTTTTACTGAGTGGCCTGAGAAAACGTATAATGCAGTCATGTGAACCGATCAATTCGGCTGACGATTCCGTCTACCTTTTCACCTGCCTTTGCGATTTGTAGTGTTAATTACCCTCAGCAACACCTCCACGTCTTCGTGTCTCTGTTCAAAGATGCTGCCTGAACAATTCAAAGAGACACAGACCTAAGCATCTCGCCTTTTTATACAAGCGACTTCAGGGTGTTTTTTTAGTGTGGACAATCCAAAAACGATACATATAGGGAGGAAACAAAAATGAAGGATTAAGATCTATCTGGATTAACCTCCACATAGCAATTCTGTAGCCAAAAACAACAATTTCTTGATCACTCAATCTATACGAGGTCATTTATTTTGACAGGACAACATTATCATATGCTAATAATTAATTACTATTTCTTTCACCAAGGTCTAAACATTATCTTGTGTAACAGAGTATCCTCGCTGCACTTTACATCAGATGCAAATTGCAGTTTCTTGATTTTTTTATTATATTATTGGGATTCAAATAGTTCTGTATTAATGCCTACAATTGCCTCGAAACACACAGTATCCTGAGCTCTGGACTTTTTTTTTTTTTTTTTGACAGTCCTCACATTTATGTTGCTGTCACCTGTCTCTCTCTGTATATAAATCCAGGCTCTGGCTGGTCAAAAAAATAAAAAAATAAAAAATCACAAAAGGCTTTGAGTGGAAGTCTGCTGTGTCAAGAAAAGTGCATTGAGAAGTCAAAAACAAAAAAACAAAAAAAAAACAACACCAGAACCCTCAGTGAAAAAATACGCATTCCTACAATCCTGACATTTGGACAAGGTAATATACAATAATGAAAACAACTGAGACTTCAAGTCATAATCTGCAGATAGATTCATAAGGTCCAGGAAGTAAATGCTCTCTCAAAATTAACATACTTCTGTACCTAGAACCGGCACCAGCATGAACATGTGTTTTGAGATTTTTCATAGAAGTATAGAGAAGGTCAGGAGTTGCATTTTGTGTTTGTAGATCTAGAGAAAGCGTACGACAGGCTGCCGAGAGAGGAGTTGTGGTACAGTATGAGGAAGTCAGGTGTGTCAGAGAAGTATGTGAGGGTGGTGCAGGACATGTATGAGAACAGTGTGACAGCAGTGCAAGCAGGGTGGAGTGGGTGGAGAAGAGTGATAGCAGGAGTGATTTGTGATAGAAGGGCATCTGCGAGAGTGAAAGGGAAAGTTTATGGGACTGTGGTGAGACCTGTGATAATGTATGGATTAGAGACAGTGGCATTGAGTAAAAGACAGGAGGTGGAGCTGGAGGTAGCAGAGCTGACTATGTTGAGGTTTTCGTTGGGAGTGACAACGTTGGACAGGATTAGAAATTAGTTTATTTGAGGGACAGTGCATGTAGGACATTTTGGAGACAAGGTGAGGGGGTCGAGATTGAGATGGTTTTGACATGTGCAGAGGAGGGACATGAGTTATATTAGTAGGAGAATGCTGAGGATGGAGCCACCAGGAAGGAGGAGAAGAGGAAGACCAAGGAGGAGGTTTATGGATGTGGTGAGGGAAGACATGCAGGTAGTTGGTTTAAAAGAGACAGATGTAGAGGACAGGGGGGTGTGGAGACGGATGATCCGCTGTGGCAGACCCCTAATGGGAGAAGCCAAAAGAAGACGACAAAGATGAACACATTTTAAAGCCTTCAAACATCAAGATTTTCTTGTATATGCACCGAAAAGCCTTCAACTCTCCCTAAATGTCTTTCAGCAGTCACTTCTGATTTTCTGATGCAAAAACTAAAGAAAAATGTTTCATTACATGCAACATCATGAATCAGAAGTTTCCAAATAATTCTTCATTGCAGACAAACTCGATCTGTTAATCTTTCCCGCTCCACACTTCTGCCACCTGAGTCACCTTATCAGTTCTTTATCAGGCTGATATTAAGCTGGGCAGAAAAAGACATATCGGAAAAATATGCCAGATATGGAGTTCGCACAACTGCAACATCATGCTTGTATCAATACTCATCGATCTGTGAGCATATTTCAAGTGTCACGGTTTATTAAGTCGGGAAAAGTCGAGCAACAAAAGTAATGAGAACGAAACAGAAATACTTCATCGAACTGAAAGGAGAAACTAATCAAACAGTTCATTTCACTGAAGCAGGGTGTGGACCCTGACTGGAGAGACGTGTGCGCGTGTGTGTGTGTGTGTGGAATGCTGAGCTCTGACCGGGAATCACGGAAGTTCGGCTCTTAACAGCTTCGGGCAAGCAGCTGCATATCAAACAGAAAAATGCACACCGAGGAACATGAAAAGGCAAAGTGTGCATCTCGGGAACAGAGAGGTGGCTGAGAGAAAGTTTCTGTTCCTCCTCTGCAGCTCAAACCTTAAAAAAGGCCTCTATATGTACATTTAAGACATTTGGCAGATGCCCTTAAACAGAGCGACTTACAACTGAGGGTTAAGGGCCTAGCTCAAGAGCCCAGCAGTGGCAGCTTGTCAGTGCTGGGTTTATGTAGGAAAAAACACAAGATGTGAACATGTATTTACCAGCATAAAAGCAGCCACTGGGAGGGATGGGGACGGGACCAAAAATAGTGATGTGCATTTTGGTTGGGCTGAATGAAAACATGTGCTTGCCAGAATCATACATAAAGTCAATAGAGTTGCAGAAATGACTCAGCTTTATTCACTCGCTCTCATTCTCCCGCTCACACACACACACACACACACACACACACACACACACACACACACACACACACACACACACACACACACACACACACACACACACACACACAGCCAACTGTACAGTCCGGGCTACTGCACGTGTGACACTGTAGCTCCTGAATAAGTGTGACTACCACCAGTTGATATAGGATAATAAAAATCAACTCTATTTACGCCTTCTAATCTTTGAAAAGCAGGCATTACACGAGCGCTTGTGCATCAGATTTGTTTGCACACGCCCTCATTAACGCCACTGACTGCCAGAGTGTCAACACAATTTGCATTTGAATCGAATGACCGATGTTTGCTTTTGGATGCGAACAATTCTGGCAGGAATTGGATTTTTTCCAGTTCAGGAAGGAGTTTCCACACAAAACCCTGCCTGTTTTCACCTCGATTGTTAAATAAAAAAAATAGATAAACAAATATCGATCGAAGGAACGTACATTCGGCAGTATATATACATAAATAAAAGCTACTAAGGAATGACGTGCACACCTGAACAACAGAAGACATTAAAATGTTTACATGGCCCAAAGGCCTTCTTGTAATAAGAAGAAACCGATTTGTAGTTAAATATTTATAATGTACTACAAGTAGCACACATTATACATACAGCATTTATTTTTAATCAATATTCACTTATGAGTCACTTCACGAAAGAACAGAAACAAAGACTAATTATTTGAATATCACTGGTTTCTGTTTACAGTTTAAAGGACACGGTGTTATTGGCCATTTAACAGCTCATTCATATTCTTTTTGCTCAGGGTTTTAAGTATCGCGCTACTAATGAGTCATGTAAAATGTACAGTCATCATTCACAATTTTCAACCATGATTCCACAGTGCTTTGCTATAAAATGGAGGAAATATACTTTATCTAAACTGGTTCAAAGCACTGCGAATATGATTTTTAAATTTAGGATTTCATTTCTCATAATGCACTGATGGTGATGTGTATTTGTGTAATTCAATGTCCAATAAAACTTTAACACTATGGTATTTGGAAACCGTGAAATATATAGAAAGCAAACAGAAATGAAAGCTTTCCGGTTAGGCAGTCGAGTACAAGTCGTGTTATCAATAGATAAAAACTTTAGCCACTAAGCCTCTACCGTCCTTATTTCACGCTGCTGTGGTTAAAACTTCAAACTAGTTTCGGATAAACTGCACGCAGGCACTATATTACACTTCTACAGGGAAGACCTTAAGGAATTGCAAGCTTTGCCAGTCGCGCCTTTCTTAATGAGCACTTCCTGAAATACCTGAGCTCTGTCTCACATGCTGTAACAGGCCTGCTGGGAAGGCACACGCTACTTCTTCTGCCTTGTTCCTCCTAAACCAGCAGCTCTTTGAGTAGTCCAGGGGGAGCGCCGAACTGTTTCACTGCCTGTGGAGTGTTTCTCTGCCCTAACACACATGATAACAACTCTGGGACATCATCACATACTTGAGCTCTGCTTCCACAAGAGCCTGAAATCAACTTCACCGCTTTTACAACACCTAAAGGAAAAATACAGCATTGATATTGTAGCAAATTAGATTAGATTAGATTCAACTTAATTGCCATTGTGCAAAGTACAGAGCCAATGAAATACAGTTAGCATTTAACCAGAAGTGCATAAGTGGCCTATTTACAATAAATAGTAGTATGATAAATAAGGGTATGGGGTCCATATGTACAGGTGTGAGGGTGAATAATGTACAGAAGGTGCAGTAGGTAATAATTATATTATATCATATATAGTAATATACAATATACTGTGCATATATTGTGCATAGATGTCGGGAGATAACATGCTCAAATGGCATGATATGGTTGTGTACAAGTATGAATGTTGTATGATACATTATATACAGAATAAATATGTAGTGCAGTAATAAACAAGTTATGGATGGTGCAAAAATGCAATGTGGATAAGCAGTGCAAAAAACTCCACAAAGGGACAATGCAGCCATGTATTTTGACATTGTCAAGCGCTGTTCAGTGCAGCAACAGCCACAGGAAAAAAGCTACTGAGCTATTAAACCAGCTGGCTTTAGATTTAAGCCAAGATAATCAGTGGGAAACAGGAAAATAATAATAATTGGACAAAGTGCAATGTGTCAGCACTTGGCAAAGATGCATTATTATATATTTATTGCTACAAAAACAAGTTATTTTACACATTATACATACTTAAAAACCACACATTTTCTAGATCAAATCATTTATTCAGATAAAAGCCTAATCCGCAAATAACTTTGAATGCTAAACAATACGCAAACCTCTTAGAACTACTCGTAGTAACAAATTATAATTGCTTTTATTCGGAAAGTTACATTAAAATTACACATTGCTGGCATCTTATTAAAGAATAAAGTCGCAAGAGACTACAAAACAGAGAAAACTTCGACCATAATTGTTAGCCTCCAGTCCATGGACATTTATATTTATTTTCAGGAGATGCCCTTATCCAGAGTGACTTAGAATGACCTCAATCTTACAACTGAGCAGTTGAGGGTTAGGGGCCTTACTCAAGAGCCCTAACAGTGGCAGCTTCGGGTGGTGGGATTTAAACGACCTTCTGAGCTACACCTTCCCATTCATTTCTACACGCCAGTAACACTGAACACGGTTTAATAAGTAGTACATTAAAGTATGACAGCAAATAAATCACACTTGCAAAACGCATTAAAAAAAGGGATGATGTCATTGTTAAGGAAATGAATGTTATCTAAAGGGGTTACGTTACTTATTGATGGTGGCAGTTCATTTCCAAAGATACAGTTTCATATAAAACCTTGATAAGCACCAGACATTATTGAATGGTGATACCTCATATGTTAAACCATTAACAATTCGTTTCTGTGTAAATCAAAATTCTGTGTTTTCAGTGGTGCTACACACAGCCTCATGACCAGCACCACACTCTCTGTACACACAGTCATGTCGAGTCTGAACGCACACTCATCCGACTGTATTTAAACTTAGTTCTCTTTTGTTTACCATAAAACCCATGCTGCCACTAATCAGACCGGAACAGTTTAATAAAACTAAAATCAAATAAAAAAACGTCTATAAAAATCTGGAAAACTCTAGATCGGACATCATGAATGGTGCATCAACTAAAATTCATAATAGAAAATGTTCAACCACCAAGTTGTAACAACCAGAGAAACCACCCTCTCAACTAGGATTTCCCATTAAGAAGGGCCTGATTCTTTACTTTTAAAACAAACGATACTCATACAGCGGTCGCTTCAGACCTCCTACTCCATCTGCAACATTTCTTCAAGTATTTGTACAACGTCAAAGTCATTCTGGGAAACTTCAGTACATTTTAATGTGTAATATTGTGTTACTAATCTACTAACATGACCCCGAAAACCAAGCGTTTATCTGTACTTTGATGTAAATACAAAAATTGTGTAAAACTTGGGTCAATTCTCACTCACGCCAACTATAAATAGTTAAAAAAATCATATATTGTGATTTCTGGATTTTTTTTTTTTTTTAGATTATGTCTCTCACAGTGGACATGCACCTACGATGACAATTTCAGTCCCTTCATGGTTTCTAAGTGGGAGAACTTGCAAAATAGCAGGGTGTTCAAATACTTATTTTCCTCACTGTAACTAACTAACGACCCAAATGATTTTCCGAGGACATGTATGGAATAAATGTTCTCTCCCAAACTGTTACCATAAGCTTAAAGACACACAAGTGTATAAAATGTCTATAGATTCTGTAGCATTACATTTTTCACTTTAACATGGAAAATCAAACCTGCTCCAGATTATGATGATGTTCCCCTGTGCACCAGGTAAACTCCATGAAGATATGATTTACATGGATTGGAGTGAAAGATCTTAATATAGCCTGCTATAGATCTCTGATCTCAACCCTACTGTATACCTTTGAGCAAGAATTGGAACGCCGACTCCTCACCCTACATCAGTACCTGACTTGACTAATGCTTAGTGGCTGAATGAGCACAAATCTCCACGTGACCACTCCGAAATCTGGTGGAACGTCCTCCCAAAAGAGTGGAGGTTAAGTCAGGTTGAACGTGGCAGCTGATTGGACCTGAAACGGAAACCTTCTGCTAAATAACTGACATAAATGCATGTGATGGAATAATCCAGAACAGAAAATCTGCCACAGAAACCTTGACTGCTCTTGATTGCTGAAATACAGCCTGTTTTCCTTCATATACTAAATGCTGCAATGAAAATGTGAAAGTCGACTTGTTCAGCAAGTCCACAATTTTTCATTCTGCTCCGCCTCCGCCAACAACTCTTCGCAAAACAAAGAACTAAAGCGCGTGTCGTGACGTTTGCCTGGGGCCAACTTTCCAAACGATATGTGATAAAACCGCAGACCGTACAGCCTGCTGCCAAAAACTGATCCGCTGTCATTCCCTCGACTCGAGACGACAAGAAAGTTCACTTGTCCGTCTTAAGAAGCAAAGCCATTTTTCTTTATTATTCCCGGTGCGGCCGAGTCGTGACTGATTGCTAAATCACTGTTCTATTGATCGCAGGTCGGTTGTGTGTGTTAAGGCAAGCGCTGGCTGATGGTAAAGGGTGGTGTGCGATTTCTCAACGTCAATATGCACCCCAGCTGATGGGGGAAAAAAAAAAAAATCGGGAGATGCGGTGTTACGCCTGGGGTGAAGTTGCTTCAGCAAATCAGTACATTGAACTCTGAGTGAATTAAAAGCTACAGAGTAAAAACTCTCATAAAGCCGTTTTAAACTCAATAATGATTTATTATTAGATCTGGCCCAGGAAGGCAATGCAGTGTGAGTGCGTGTGTGTGTGCGTGTGAGTGAGTTTGGATGTCCTTGCTTAGGTGTTCTCATGTGTGATTGGTCGCACAGGAAGGAAATGCTCTGTGGATGTGTGGGAGATAAAGTTAGTGATTAGAGTTATGAGAATGTGTGAACATTTACATCACTATTAATTACAGTATCACAGTAAAAACCCAGTATCGGACTTCACTGTAAACCTCCACAAATTACAAAAGACAACGTACACACTCGCACACGAATAAAGACATCCAAACACACTAACAGCCAAATGTACATACAACAACAAAAAAAACTACCATATGCACACAACAGAGGGAGGAGGAAAAAAAAAAAAAACACAAAAACGTAGAAACGTGCACGTATGCATCCAAGTGTGTGTGTACGTGTGTTTGGTTGTAAGCGTGTATGTGTGCGATATGGAGATTTACAGTCATGATGTTTAAGGCTGTGATGGTCTGACTATGATGTAATGAGTAGCGTTATATAAATGTTCACACAATCACACAACTGGTCACTAACATTATCACACACACACACACTTTCACACACAGCGTTGCCTTTCTATACAGCCAACCGCACACGCAAGGACATCCAAACTCGCACACGGTCAAACATGCAAGTGCAAAAACAACCACATTCACACAACCAACACCAGCCACACACACACACACACACATACACACACACACACACACACACACACACACACACACACACACACACACACACGCACAAAGAGCCATATACATGCAGACATGCACGACCACACACACATAAAACCACACACACAACCACACAGGCAAGGAAGAACCACAAACAGGCACCCATGAAGAAACAAACAGAAACACACACACACACACACACACACACACACACACACACACACACACACACACCCTCCTACGCATTCTCACACACACGAACACAAACATATCAACAATTCTATATACACTTTCTAGAATAAAGCTAGAAAAAACTCATTGTGTTCAGAATCTCAATTTCTGGCTTCGATGAAATAAAGGTGCCCATTTGATAAATGGCAGACATTCGATTTGCTTTACTGTTTCCGCACCCACTCAAGTTTGTGCGTTTCTCTTCAGCTTACACACCATACAGAAAGAATCAGCAAGGAAAAGGAAGTGTGCAGAGTTTTGGACTCGGAACAATGAAAGCGTTGTGCGAAAAATACTTTCAGGACCGTACAAGTTCACACGAATGCGCAAAACTGAAGCACCCCGTCAGTGCTTTTACTGCGATTCTTCATTTCTTTTAGTTTAATGGTGTATTTATTACGTATTTAAATTCAGCTTCCATCAGTCAGTATGCAGGAATACCCTTTCACCTTTATAAACACACACACACGTCAGAAACCTCAGAGTATAGATAGCACTGTGGTTGACACCCCTGTGAATTTTCCTCGTCTGCAATATTGCTGCGCTTTTACTAATCTCATGCAGAGCAAATTAACCAGTGCAGCTCGCGCCACCGAGACGCTTTACTGTCACAGCCTAAAGACTGAAATAATCCACACCTGGGCTGAAAGTTTCAGTCAGAGTACCAGAAATGGCATCCAGCTAAGTCTCATGTGTTAAAAACATGTCACCTCACCATTTTTTTTTTTATAGTGTGACAACTGTAAACTTTTTTTTCTCTTTTATTTAATACATAAACTTAATGCGATCTATTAGTCGAGTAGGAATTCCGAAATACATTCATTATTAATCGTAAATAATCATTTATCCACTATCGATATCTGTATATATAATGTTTTGCTGGCAGTTTGTTCGCAAATCTTTAAATCCTGAGATGATTTTTCATCCCATCGCCCAGCCTCAGGCTACATTGGATATCTAACGTGCTTGATGTAGAAAATCTGCTGAACAGACGCTCAGAATAAACAGAACCGATATGTAAACACTTGCATCAAAGTAAATGACAGTCAAGGTGTGTGTGCTAGTCAACTGTCCCTCATATGAGCTACATAACACATCAATAGGAAAAAGGTGTTAACCAGGACTTGAGCTAAATTTGCTTCAAATATACGAGAATTCAAACAAATCTAAATGATTGGGGTTCATTTCGTGGGATTTTACTGAATTCATTTTACTTCTCGATTGCCTGTAAGCCAGCAAGAGCGTGAGATAAAAGCTAGATGAGGAAGTAAAAGACCAGCATGGGTGTGATTCGGTCAAAAGCATGAGTGCCGCAGCTGATCATAACCGTGTTAATATTCGCTATAACCACATAATTGCGATATATTCAATACAGCCAGACGTTCTACTTCTCGTTCCTCTGTGAGCAAACACTCCAGGGTGTGCTGCTGCAATAAAATAGTCACGGTGGAAATCTTGGGATTCATCCAATCATGATTCATTTCTTACTTAGAAGTACAATGGAAGAGTTTTTTCTTTGGCTAATTCATTCACTTATTTCAGCTGCTGGAACTTGATCTTATTTGTGACAAACCACAGCTCAAGACCACAGGACAGAAAAGGGAAGCAGAGTAACTGGCAAACCGAGAACATCAAATCATCATCTTCTTTCGGCTTCTCCAATTAGGGGTCGCCACAGCGGATCATCAGTCTCCATACCCCCCTGTCCTCTACATCTGCCTCTTTCACACCAACTACCTGCATGTCTTCCCTCACCACATCCATAAACCTCCTCCTTGGTCTTCCTCTTTTCCTCCTTCCTGGTGGCTCCATCCTCAGCATTCTTCTACCAATATAACTCGTGTCCCTCCTCTGCTCAATCTCACCTCCCTCACCTTGTCACCAAAACATCCTACATGCACTGTCCCTCTAATAAACTAATTTCTAATCCTGTCCATCGTCGTCACTTCCAACGAAAACCTCAACATCTTCAGCTCTGCTACCTCCAGCTCCACCTCCTGCCTTTTACTCAATGCCACTGTCTCTAATACATACATCGCAGGTCACATGTAATGCAAAAAATAATCCTGCATATACAGTACATTAAAACTATAACTGTAATTAGTGGCCTTGCTTATGGACTGGAGTGGCCGCTTGGTGATGCTGGGATTTAAACTCGTGACCTTCCGATGAGAAGACGGATGCCTCCACTGAGCCACGTAGATGTAGATTATGATGGTGGTGGTCGAGGGAGAACATACGGACAGACTGACGGTGTCGTGTCTCTGTGACGACAGGTATACGATCTCTTCAAAGACTCTTCATTAGAAACTACAACCTAATAAGCCCTGAGTATCATCATCCTATCAGCACAAACTACATTCAAACTTCCAAGGTTCTGCTTACTAAACAGTTCAAATCCCAGCATACAATCCTGAGCTCGGGTTACAATCAGTGCAGAGCTTGCATATAGTGTGTATGGAGTGTACAATGTGTATGTGTGATGCCCTGTGATGGACCTGGGGGTCTGACCAGGAATCCCTTCACCTATTATACATTCTGGAAAGAAAAAAAAAAAAAAAAAAAAAACACACCACAACCCTACCAAAGGAGAAAGTGTTTCCTAAAGATGAACAAACACATGTTGTCTTAGTAGTAGAAATAATAATAGCTTTAACATTGTGCTGATCTGAAGGTTGTTCTCCTGCTCAGGATCAGAGCTCTGAATTCCCGGATGTTTACAAAGCACCAGAACAAGCTTGGGGGGGGCTTTTCTCTCCTACAGCAACATGTAGGAACAAGAAGATGAAGACCTGAGGAGCCTTGAGGAACCATGTGTGCAAGAACTTCCACACTCCTTCACACGCACTTTTCTTCCCTGAAAAACCTTGTTTGTTTGTTTGCTTTGGTTTGGTTTGGTTTCTCACAACACGCACACGAGGTGTAAATAAAGCGGTTGTGTGAGAGAGAGAGAGAGAGAGAGAGAGAGAGAGAGAGAGCAGTAGGAGTTACACCGCTCTCAGAAAGCGCAGTGTTTCACAAACCAACAAGGAGAAAAGTTACAAAACACAGCGCTGGGGAGGGAGAAACAAAGTAACCGCGCCGTGGAGGAAAAGTTTTGGAGGAAGGGGGAATTCTTTTGGTCGCATTTGCTACAAAAGTATCGCCTGTAATCAGTGCTCCATCATTCCCGGTCAGGCCGCGGGTGCGCGCCTCCCTGCCTGCGTGCGCGCACACAGGAAACGCCAGCGACTATGCGAGTCTCTGACAAGCACAAAGTCAGAAAACTGTCCCATTTGCATTTATTTAAATCCCCAACACACAATCATAGTCTCCATCACACGTCTCCCTGAAATCTCCAAACTCTTCTCCCAGCCTTCCAGAAGGCCTCATCACAAAAAAAAAAACTGCACAGGAAAAAGTCCGGGAAAGTAATTCCCCATTCCTGCCCCAACTTACTCCTACTCTCCAGCCCTCTACTCACCGACGCCGTACTTCTCCTTCTTGGTAGGAATCCAGCGCGACATCCTCACTCTTATTCACTGACTATCAGCTCGGAATGCTCTTCACTGCTCCAGCAACATGCAACCTTTCTTTTCTCCTCGGACTTTTTTTTGTTTTGTTTTCTTGTCGTCTTTACTGGAAGCCGCATCTAGGCGCCATTTTCCATCTGTAACTGCCTGCTCCGCGAGGGGGTGCGCGCACAGAGAGAGAGAAAAAACTTCAGGTCACGTGGTTTAGATTATATACCCCCCCCCCCGGAGAATAATAATAATAATAATAATAATAATAATAATAATAATAATAATAATAATAACAATAACAGTTATTGATAATAAAATACAGTTTCTTTAAATGTATTCACATGATTTATTTATCTGTTTTATTTATTTTTTAAATCAGATTTTATAATAATAATAATAATAATCATAATAATAATAACAATTATTGATAACAAAATACAGACTATTTTAAATGTATTCACATGATTTATTTCTCTGTTTTTTAATCATTCTTTTAAATCTGATTTTTGTCTTATTTATCTGATTTGTCTGATCTATCAGTAATTGTAAGGATTTCTTTATGAGAGAAAACATATTGTATAAGTATGAAATATTATATAAGGAGACACTAATAAAACGATGTTTGAGGAACGTTTTATAAAGATGTGGCATATTAATCAAAGCATTATTGAGGAATATTATATAAGGATTTATGTTAATTAAAGAATAATTGAGGAATGTTATTTAAGGATATATGAATTGAAAAATGATTAAGAAATATTATATGAAGAAATATTAATGAAATAATAAATTAAGAATATTATATGAAGAGATATTAATCATCGAGTGAGTCGATTTCTTTAAAAGGGAGTCATTTTAAAGAGTCGATTTTAAAGTGTGGGAAAAAATTACTAAATAATCATTGGTAGTAACCTAACTAGTAGTAACTGTGTGTGTGTGTGTGTGTGTGTGTGTGTGTGTGTGTGTGTGTGTGTGTGTGTGTGTGAATTTCTTAAAAGGGAGTCATTTTAAAGAGTCGATTTTAAAGTGTGGGAAAAATTACTAAATAATCATTGGTAGTAACCTAACTAGTAGTAACTATGTGTGTGTGTGTGTGTGTGTGTGTGTGTGTGTGTGTGTGTGTGTGTGTGTGTGTGTGTGTAAATTTCTTTAAAAGTGAGTCATTTTAGAGAAATGATTCCAAACTTTGTGTGTATTTTTAGTTTAACGACACAACACTATGGGAATTTTTCTTTATATAATGTGTCCTCACATAAACTTTTCCAGTTGCATTACTTTCAATTAATTACTTCCTCTGTAAATGTTGCCTATATGGTTCACATTCATTTGTATATTTCCATTTGAAGATTTTTGCAGGTGACATTGATTCTCCTCCTTCTTGTTTATTTTCATTCCAATCAAAGTTCTTGTGTAAAGGCATGTACAAGCGATTTATGAATAAAAGAACAGCTTGAGAAATGAGGCTCGGCATTGGCAGGGGCTGAGGTATAAGATGATTAAACCGCTTTAGGGTGCGCTGCTTTGGGAAAATAGTCGAGGTAGCAATTGTGGGATTCACCCAATCATGTTTTTTTATTACTGAAAAATAAAATAGAAGTTGTTTTTTTCCTCAATCATTGTATCTGCTGGTACTTATGAACTTATTCATCACACTAATAAACAGAGAACTCATATCTCCAGGTCAATATGGGAACATTTGATAGATTATACAGAGCTGTCATACAAATATATAGCTGTTTTTTTTATCCTCAATTTGACTACCATCAATTGATCAACAGTATTTTTTTTACTGTTTCTCAGAAATAGTTTATATACTACACGGGCAAAAGTTTGGGCACACCTGACTAATCACACCTATATACGCTAGTTGAACATTCCATTGCAGATTAAGTCTCCTCTTTGCTGTTATAATAGCCTTCATTCTTGTTGGAAGTCTTTCCATTAGATTTTGCAGCATGGCTGTGGGAATTTGTGGTCATTCAGCCAAAAGAGTATTAGTGAGATCAGGCACTGATGTAGGGCGAGAAGGTCTTGGATGCATTCAGCGTTCCAATTCATCGAAAAGGTGTTAAGTGGGTTTAGGGTCAGGGGTTTGTGCAGGCCACTTAAATTCTTCCACTCTTATCCAACCTTAGCAAATCATGGCTTCCTGGAACTTATTTTGTGCAAAGAATAATTTTCATGATAGCACATGTGGGCCCATGCAGTATAAGGAAATCTTAATACTACAGCATACAGAGACATTCTACATATTTCCACCTTTGTGGCAACAGTTTGGGAAAGAACCACATACTGGTCTGGTAAAAAGGTGTCTGCATCTTTTTTTTTTTTGGGGCTATGACTGAAGAAGTGAATTTCTCTAAAGTGCTAGTTTATTTATCCTGCTCAGGGTCATGGTAGATCCAAAGCAAATCCTATAGCAAAGCACCATGCACACACCTATACACAAATTCATACATCTTTCATACCTAGGGGTAATTAAACCTATAGCTATCATGCCTTATCAATGCTGAGTTGTAGCTGTGTTTTGGCAAAGTTTAATGAGTTCATTGCTTTTATATCACTTTTACATGTAGGACAGATGATGTAATAAATGTGAGACAGCATATTATGTGCCCTGCTTTTCAGGGCACATAATATACAGCTGCCAGTTAAACTGTAGGATTTGGCCAAAGGAGTCATAATGCATTTACTTTCATTCGAAGCAGGAACTCCAGTATAGATAAAAACTTGGTGTGACTCTGGTTTGATCAAATCTATTCATATGTAAAAAAGAACAAATGACTTATGATAGCTTTCGTTCAAAGACGTTCATTTCATAATAATTTGCATACTGACACATTTGATGATGCTTACCCTAAATTAAAATACACCACATTGCACACGCTGATGTGAATTTTCTGCTTCTTCTTATCAGCGTGCCATATGTGAGATTAGGTTGCCACAATATATATCAAATGGAACTGCCTATATAATCATCCATCACTGTCTAGGCTGTTATAGTGCTGTTTACCCTTCGTATTAAATTCCAGGAAGAGAGGGCTTGGGCTTGACAGCCTCTTTCTCTCGTTCTGTTAGCAAATATTAATATTCAGCATTATCTGTGAAGCCTTGAGGGGATTCTGGCAAACAATTAATAAGCATTACACCATAACATATTAAATTAGGAGGAGAGGGAACACATGTATAACATAAAAAAATTATAATGGCTAGTATAGATATAGATGCAGAAATCGTGCATAAAACGTTTAATGCATTAATGTGTCAGCAATAAAAGTAAAAAAAAAATAAAGACAATAGTTTTTGTATTTTATTTAGTAACTGGTTATATTCTGTAATAGACAATGTTTCTGATTAAAACAATTTCTCTACAAGGCTTGTATGTGAATATTTTAACGTAAATTATCTACAAATAATTAAATAAATATGTGCATAAACACAAATGAGACAACTGATATTACAAAACAATTCAAAAATCGATAGACAAATTAGGCTGGATCTATGCTAGCCATGATTGCACACTATTGATCTATTTACTTTGAGTCTAATTGTGTTTATATTCAGCATTTCAAAGCCAGTGGAGGTTTTTTTAGTTCAAGGAAATATTTTTTAAATGCACAATAAGAAAGTATAGGTTTATAATCAGGTCATTCTCAGTAATCTTGGTCAAGTGTATGGTATCAGCATCAAACCTTCATTCAACTGTAAAAAGACCAAAACAACAAAATGTACCACCATGAGCTTTTCAGCTGAAATAAAAAAAAATGTATAGTATGAGAAAGCTGTTTTGTTCAAAGGAATAAACAACCTATTAAAGGAATGTTTATTGAATCCATATTTTGTAAAATGTTCAGCAGAAAAAGAATATTCAATATTATACACTTATTCGTTCGTTTGCTCATGATGTCCCTCTAAGAGAACACTTTAATCGTTGCACAGTATTAGGTTTCTCTACATAGACACAGAACAGGACAAACACAGTAAGCAGAGCTTAAAGGCTCCAGGGTCCAGGGTTCAGTTCTGAGTACCAATAATTGACAAGTGATAAGCATTCTAGTGCAATAACCCTATTTCATTTCATTCATTTTGATGTTGAATTGTAATTTCAGTTGATTATGACGATCACTGTAGACATTATCAACCAGCCCTGTCATAAATAGTGGCCTTGACAAGGAAAAAAAAAACCTTTTGGAATACACTATCACCAAAAGATTGCAGACACCTGGTCATAAGTATGGTATGTGCTTTTTGAGCATCACATTCTACATTTAGTCCCAATTTGCTCTTTAATTTTCTCCACTTTTCTGGGAAGATGTTCCACTAGATTTTGAATTGTGCTCATCAGCCACAAGGGTGTTTGTAAAGTCAAGTCAGTTTGTAAAGGGGTGCAGTCAGTGTTCCAGTTCATCGCAAAGGTGCTCAGTAGGGTTAAGATCAGAGCTCTATAGCAGGTTACTCAAGATCTTTCTCTCCAAATCATGTAAACCATATCTTTATGTAGTTCATTTTGTGCACAGGGGCATTTAAATGCTGGAACAGGTGAACGCGAAATCTGATTATGCCGCATCCGAAGATATCCCATAAAATTGTATGCCTCCAGCTTTGTGGTAACAGTTTGGAGAAGCACCACATATGATATGCGTTCCTAATCTAGAGGCACTGTTCATCAGAGGTGGGAAGTAACAAAGTAAAAATACGTCAACATGACTGAGAACAGAGACATTCCTGATCACCTAAACATCATCATCTTTTCTCTGCTTGTGTTCTATATGTTGGATGTTCAGCCTGAATACATTCATTAGGTAAAAAAAATTGAAATTAGTTTTGTATTAATATATATATATTAGGATTGTCAAAATTCAATTAATGCAGCGCGCATTTCTGGTCGACCATTTTTATATAAAAAAAACTAAATATATAAATAAATAAATATAAAAGAGGCGAAATTAAAACCTTCTGCGCAACATACTTTTATTCACGACGTCCTTTCTTTATTCAGATATAAAATAAATAAACAAACTCCACCGAAAAATATTTGTAATCACTGAACATTTGTTTTACTGATGCGCCAAGTCTTAAATCAAACACCAAAATCCGCCATGATTCACACAATTAACCCTCTGAGGGTCAACAAACGCGCCGGGGCGTTATTTTTTTATCATCTTATTAACTGTTTGTGTGGAAACTCTATGTTGAGTTTGGTTTCACTAATAATAAACATACATTTGCATAAAGCATCCATATTTCTCCATGTCCATGTTGCTTAAAGTATTAAAAACAAAGTATTAATATATGATACATTTAGAAGAGAAATGTGCGATTAAAAAGTGGCAATTAAATATTTGAATCGATTGACAACCCTAATATGATGTGAGGTCCAGTTACCATGACACTAAAACAGGTAGTAGTAAAGGCTACTTTTTACTTAAGTACATGACAGAGCCCAAACTTCTTCACTTTAACTTGAGTAAAAAAGTATATTCAATACTTCATCTTTTACCCCAGTATTTTAAAACATGAGTATCTGTTCTTCTACTTAAGTGAAGGATGTGTGTACTTTTGCCACCTCTGCTGTTCATAAACCTTTCTACTCGCCACGGGAGTTTTCCTCTTTCATTCTCGCGATTGTGTACATTCCTCCAGGCGCAGGCGAGTGCGTGAGTGCAGCGCTGCAACAGCTGGCTGAACAAACAACTAAAATGGAGCAAAGGTACCCAGAATCTATTTTAATCATTCTTGGAGACTTTAACAAAGCAAATCTTTCCCGTGAAATGCCAAAATACAGGCAGCACGTTACATGTCCCACCAAAGACAGTAATATATTGGATCACTGTTACACCCCAATAAAGGATGCATATCACTCTGTCCCAGGAGCAGCTTTGGGGCTCTCTGATCACTGTCTAGTTCATCTCATACCATAAGGAATGTTAAAAGATGGACTAATAAAGCAGAGCAGCATGCTTCGATTGCACTAACTGCAGTGTTTTTGAAGCTGCTGCCACCAATACACACCTCCGCCACCATTCAATCTGCATTTGAGGTATGTGTAGAGGATGTGAAACAAGTCTTCAGAAGACAGATGACTATAAAAGCTTCAGGCCCAGACGGTGTTTCACCTGACTGACTAAAAGTTTGTATTGACCAACGGGCCTCCATCTTCACTCAGATCTTCAACAGATAACTAAAGCTGTGTGTAGTTCCCTGCTGCTTCAAATGCTCCACTATCATTCCGCTCCCCAAAAAACCCAAAACCACTGGTCTTAATGATTACAGACCTGTTGCTCTCATGTCTGTGATCATAAAGTCATTTGAAAGACTGGTCCTGGCAGGACATCACTGGACCTTTGCTGGATCCTCTTCAGTTTGCCTACAGAGCAAACAGGTCTGCAGATGATGC
Source organism: Silurus meridionalis (assembly GCF_014805685.1). Lineage (NCBI taxonomy): Eukaryota > Metazoa > Chordata > Actinopteri > Siluriformes > Siluridae > Silurus > Silurus meridionalis. The sequence goes on from NC_060890.1 coordinate 20,260,587, forward strand.
AGTCAACATAGGACTGCATTATATTCTGCAACATCTTGATAGACCTGGGCCCTACGTAAGAATCTTGTTTGTAGACTTCAGTTTGGCCTTTAATACCATCATTCCTAACCTTCTCTTAGCCAAACTGACCCAGATCTCTGTGCCCACCCCAATCTGTCTGTGGATCACCAGCTTCCTGACAGACAGGCAGCAGAAAGTGAGGCTGGGCAAACTCACATCCAGGTCTCTCACTATCAGCACTGGTGCTCCCCAGAGTTGCGTTCTCTCCCCACTGCTCTTGATTCCATTGATAAAAAGGCTCAGAAGAGTTTGTACTTCCTTCGCCAACTGAGGAAATTCATCCTGCCACAGGAGCTGCTGAGAAAGTTCTACTCAGCCATCACTGAGTCTGTCTTGTGTACACCCATACCGGTCCAGCTACCAAATCAGACATCAAGCGGCTACAGCGGATGGTCAGGACTGCTGAGAGGATTATTGGTGCCCCAGTGCCCAACCTCCAAGATCTTTACTTCTCCAGAGTGAGGAAAAGGGCTAAAAAAATCTCGTTGGACCCCACACACCCAGCCCACTCTCTCCTCTATCTTCGAACTGTTGCCTTTTGGTGAGTGCTACAGAGCCCCATCAGCCAGGCACAAAAACTGTTATTTTCCTGCAGGCTATACTCAGCATGAACAATTAAAATATTTATAACTACACATTGTCCATCATAACTGACACATTAATACATAGGATCTGAATGGTACACTTGTAAACTGCACACTTGTAAATAACATCTGTACATTCATTTGAACAATATTTCTACTTCTGTATATGGTGCATTATTTAGCTGTCTGATTTACTTATATTTTGTTATAATGTCTGTTCTTTCTCCTGCACTGGAAGCTCCTGTCGCCAAGTCAAATTCCTCCTGTGTGTCAATATTCTTGGTAATAAAGCTATTTCTGGTCCTGATATGGCAGGAAAGGTCAGGTGTTCCAATACTTTTGTCTTTATAGTGTATGTTAAATACTTTTGAATCTATAACCTGTTTGGAATGTTATTTGCTGTTTCATTAATCTGTGGAAAAAAGAAAACGATAGAAAGAATTATCCAGTAGAACAGTGGTTACCAAACCCGGGCCGTAGCCCGGCACCGGTCCGTGGGTCAGTAGGTACCGGGCCGCAAAAAAAGAATACATGACTTACATTATTTCCGTTTTATTTATTATCTAATTGTAAGCGATGTTTTATTTTGGAAAATGACCGGATTTTCTCCTCCACATGTGTCTATGACTGACTCATGATGCCGGTCATGATGCCTCGGTCACATGTCTTACCTCCATCCGCTACCTTCTTAAAGGGGCTGCTCCGGCCGCTAACACATAATACCATTACCGCTAAATTCAAACCCCCAAACGAGAAAAATGAACAACAACACAGTGGATTCAGGTTTATTATTAGATTTAGAAAATACCAGTTTTTGTGGTTATATCATTTTATTTTGTTGTATTTATCCACCACACCTTAAAGGCCGGTCCGTGAAAATATTGTCTGACATTAAACCGGTCCGTGGCGCAAAGAAGGTTGGGGACCGCTGCAGTAGAACATTTTTTTTTTATGTAATATGACCTCTAGAGTGTTTAAAACACAACCAAAGCAGACCTCACTGTACTGACAGATTACTGTGTTTCATATATAACTATTTTATATGCTGCTATTATGATGAATTATATACTTCTGTGCTTGCATGTTGTCATGTGCCTCATGTTTTGTCTCTTTTTTCGAGGCAATGCAAGGAATGTGACCTTTTGCAAGCTCTGATAATGTATTTCTCTAATGAAGTCCGTCCTATGGTTTTGTTCCTTCATCTCACAAAACCAAGCGAAATCAAAAGAAAGAAAATGATCATCAATAATTTGCCAACTCTTGAGGATACATACAACAGCTAGGCCAGAAAACTCGCAGGCGAGATTGTAGCTTTTGCACTGCACAGCGCATCCTTAAACACATTCTTTACTTCCAGCAGAAGACTCAGAGCCAAAACAACCAGACACACGAACAGCTTTTCTCCTTAGAGCTGTAAATGCCATTAGACACAGTGAACACTTGGGACTTTAGCCTTTCTTTCATTATAATACAGACGTCTGCTGAGTGCAAATTGTACACTAATGTATAAATTAAACAATATTATGTCAGTTATTAGTTTATTAATAATAGTTATTAGTGTACCAGGCCAGTGAGTTTCCTCCAGGTTTCCTCCTACCTTGCAAAAAACATATTATTATTTTGATTAGTGTGTGTGTGTGTGTGTGTGTGTGTGTGTGTGTGTGTGTGTGTGCGTGCGTGCGTGCGTGTGTGTGTGTGTGTGTGTGTGTGTGTGTAAGCTTCCTTTGATGGAATTGAATCTCATCCCATACAGCACCCAGTTTTTATAGAATATTCCCTGGAATCAGCCCTGTATCTGTCACTATCAGCAGAGGGCGATGTTAGTCCTTTTCTACTGCCTCACTCATCTGCCTTTAACTTCCCTCACACCCGAACAGGAAGTGTGTTAGCCAGATATGATGTTATGTTTACATGGATAGTTGACTGAGTTTCTATTTCTAAACCAGGAACAAAAAGTTAAACACAGACTGTTATACTTATTAAACAGGCTGAAGCATAGCATTAACCGTTCTTTGCTAGTTTGAATCCCATGGCATGATGTAATCCATATTCCTGGTTGGGAATTGGGCGTTGAATCGTAGAATGCCAGATATGACCCGTCTGCAATTAAACAAACCATTTTGTTAAACCATAAATTACAGTTGTGAATTTGACACACCACACACACACACACACACACACACACACACACACACACACACATATATACATATGATGTGTGCTCGTGTGTGTGTGTGTGTGTGTCAATTTCACTATATTTATTTATATATATATATATATATATATATATATATATATATATATATATATATATATATATATATATATATATATATATATATATATATATATATATATATATATATATATATATATATATATATATATATATATATATACACTGTATATATATATATATATATATATATATATATATATATATATATATATATATATATATATATATATATATATATACATACACTTACACTATAAGCTACAGTTTGAAATCTTGTAAAAAGAAAATGCTGACTGTGTTTAAATATTTACACTAGTAACATTGAGGAAATGTGTGTGTTAAAAGCAGTAAGAATAAATGCAACGGGACCCTTGAACAAATGTGGAGTCTCATGCTATCACCAATGGAAGAAATGTAGCACTGGTTTAAGGCTGCTGTGCTGAGTTACAAATCTTAAAGGAACAATTTGTCATTATTAGAGCCCCCTGCTGTCTGTGAAATAAACGCATTTGAAAATATTAACAAGCTTTACTCTTAGCTCCCCTTAACATCTCCAAAATGGGCCTTTTTATTCTCTGTGAGTTAACAAAGAAACTGTGTTCTAACTGGGAATAGATACATATAGTATATATTTCTAGACTATAAAAATGTCCGAAAAAATCCCTTAAATAAAAAAACAGCTGAGTTTCCCTAAAGAATCAGAACACAAAGCTCACTGTTAAAAGACAAAGATAACATCACACTCATGAGCTCACACTTCCGTCTCCATTAAGATCACTTTGACTTTGTAATGTTTTAGGGAGAACCTGGGTCCAGATCTGTTAAAATGCAATAATGGATATCACAGTTTAAAGAATACATTTGAACCTATACGAATATTATATGTCTTCAAATTTTCCCCATTTTCTCCTTAATTTGAACACCTGTCGGTTCTCACCACTAGCCAACACTCCCCATCAAAGGCTAACACGTGATCCTCAGAGACATGTGAAGCAGCATAATACATCTTTTCAAACTTCTGCTTATGCTGCATCATAGGGCTGTTTAATACTGGTTAAAGCTGCCCTCTTATTCATACATGAGACCACAGATGCTTGTAAATGGCTTGTGTCACTGTGACTGACATGGGAGAAAGTGTTTCCTTATATAAAGAGCAAGCCTAATTTTGGTCCTTGGTACCCAGCTGTGGATGAATATGGTGTAGACACACTATTAAACATTACAAACTGCACCTTTATGACTTATATTTCTTTGAAAATAAGCCAAAAATTCATTATTATAATCAAGTCTAAAATAGGGCTTTTTTTTAACACGTAAAAATCAAGAACCCTGGGCCATGAACCCAGTCTGACATTTCACAAAGTTTATTCTTAAACCCTGGGTTAACATTCTTATTTGCAGTGTTGACAAACATGCTTAAATACAGTGTGTATTATCTTCTATAAAAATACAATAAAAAGAACTCCTCTTTACTCCAACTAACAATTTCCCTTTCACCATCTGACCTACTGTATTTTATTAGTTTCATAAAATTTTTTATTTATTAAACCAATTTGACCATGTAAATTTTCACTCAAACACTGCTGCCACTGTTTATACAACAGCAGCATTTCTGTTATTGTGTATTCTGTTACAAAAACGCTTTGTAAGTGTCATCCACTGTTCACTTTCTGATTGGCTACAGTAAAATTTTACACGCTTGGCATCTCAATGCGAGGATAACATTGCAAAAACAGTGCTAACCCAGCTTCAAAACAGGGTTTTATAACCCCTGGATAAAAAGTTGTTGTGCTAACCCTGATTTAGTAAAAATGTTCAATGGATAAGGCTCTGGAGTACTGATCATAAGGTTGGGGGTTTAAGCCCCAGCACTGCCAAGCAGCCATTGTTGGGCCTGTGAGCAAGGCACTTATCTGCTCCAGGAGGGCTGTACCATGGCTCACTTTGTGCCCTGACAAGCTGGGATATGCAAAAACCACAGGAAGTGGTAGCTCACTGGTAAAGGCTCTGGGTTACTGCTCAGAAGGTTGGGAGTTCAAGCTGCCACTCTTGCACCCTTGAGCAAGGCCCTTAACCCTATCATTATCATGGCTGACCCTGTGCTTTGCCTTAGCTTTCTAACTTCGCTGGGATATGCAAACAAAGAATTTTACTGTGCTGTAATGTACATGTGACAAGTATAAAACACCTTCACCTCTTATCTTTTTATAGGTGGGGTATAGAACACTGATAACTCAGGGTTGAGTGCAGTGTGAAAAGCCCTAAAGTAAAACCAAGGTAAATATACACTTAAAGGTGCAACCCTGGTCCTTATGACCTCCCATAAATGCTATAGAAAGGTGCCTGTGTGTCCTCTAAATAAGATAAAGCACAGTTACCCTTGAGGTTACCACATCAGGGACATGCATTTGTACCCAAATATTTCAATTTCCTCTGAGAGCACATTGTATACAGAGAAACAAGTCTTAGACCAGTGACTTTAACCCAAGGCTATGAGTATTTAAGTGAGACTTCAGAAACATGTGGGTGATGTTGATAGCAACAGAAACAAGCTATTCCTCTCATATGCTGCCCAATGGCTCTTTCCACCGCAAACATTCAGCAATCACATGATAAGGACAGAGCTTTTAGCAGTGTCTTCTGACACACACAAAAATTACACAAACAACTAGCAGGCGTCTGATCTTCATTATGGTCACTGAGAGGTCTATTTCAGGTTTCAATAAGAACGGCATTTTATTGGTTAAATGACTGGTAATGATTAGTATTATGCAAATAAGGGTAATGAGCTGAGTAAAAAAAAAAAATCTATTTTAGATCGGCTTTAATCAACTGTTTTTTCCAGAAACGTCACCAATTAATAACACTACTTCTTAGGACCAAAAATAAATAGTGTGACATAAATGGTCTCTTTTGATCTCAAAGCCTAAAACCACCAGTCAGGTACTTATTGTACAGGCTCTTTAGATAGATGTGGTTTTGTAGGTGTTGTGGGATGTAGGTGCTCATCCTTTTAGAAGAAAGAACGAGGTCTTTTCAGTTCTATAGTTTACAGCTGTTTGGTATTTTTTTTATTAATAAGTATGGTATGTTGCAGTGATTGGAATGGTGCACCTGATTACATAGTATCCTGATGTGTATTTGGCTACAAATGCAGCACAGACTCTACGAGTGAAGGCCATCGGTGAGAGAAACACAAAATAGCTTTCAGTGCAAAAAAAATAAAAAATGAAGCTGGTTTACACACACAAACATTGTATTCTCACCATGGTAGATATTGAGCTTTTCTGTAAGTCTTTTGTTCACTCAGAGCACAGCCAAATTCATGCTTGACTGGAGACAGCACTACCAGCAGCTCTTCTTCAGAGAGAGAGAGAGAGAGAGAGAGAGAGAGAGAGAGCTACATAGACAGACAGAAGGAGACAGATACCAATGTCTTTGCTAATATTTCCACTAAGGAAATGTTGGAGCAGTTAGATGCTTCCTTTGCCTCTAATAACACCACAGATTGATCTGTTCTCTCTGGGACTACCACACAATTAGGTAAACAAAACTCCATTCACAATACCAGCTGCTCTCGCACTCATTCTCTGATTGTTTAGCTCTCGGGTGTGATAATAAGTACACCCTATTTCATGCCAATGCAGCAGGCACTTCAATACATTTATTATTAAGGTGTTTTCAAAAGGACCGCTCAGAATGTCTGATGTAATTTCTTGTTTTTTCTTCTCTGCTTCATGTTCTTTTCACAGCATTCCTGTTTCTTAGATTTACCATCAAAAGAGGGTTTTTTGGATCACAGCCTGAATACTTTTTACCTCCCGGGCGGTTGCCAGGGCATCTAAACAGAATCGTCTTGTGTAGTTGTGCATTTTGCGTAAAGGCATCCTCATGGATGTTAAATGTGAAAGCTGGACACAACAACCCATGTCTCAGATTCGAGCTGGACAGGATGGTACGTCTGACATAGCATGGAGGAGATCTAGAGATGAACTTTCATGGAAAAGACCTCCTCGGGCAGCTCGTCCACACAGCTGTATAGAAGGCAGACTGAAGGACGAGTTTATTCAAACATTGAACAATTTACAGATTTGTCCCCTTCAACAGCAGATGCCTCCTTCCCCCCAGGAGAACGACATCCCTGAGAGTGTAAGCCTTAGTTTGGTGGCAAGCTCTCAGAGCAGTCTGGAGTCTCTGTGTTCTCAACTGGAGAGCAGAGAAAGAGTTCAAATTAAGACAGCACCGAGCACTCAGAGGGCCAAGGTATGCTGCCTTGCTCCAGTTCGGATTGGATGGCTGCCTTTACAAAGACATGTGGTGAAGAAAGATGGGCAGAATGATGCAGCTCAACAGGATGGCACCAGCTGCAAGGTATGAGCTAAAATAGAGGTTTAATGCTGCTGCAAAATATTTTAAATATGTGTGTGCTTTTCTAAATAGTTGCTTTTTCCATGGAATATAGTTATTTAAAAAAAATTATATTTGGTTATACACATTATAGGGTCAAAAGCCTGTGGACACCAAACCTACAATATATGTGGTTCTTCCTTAGACTTTTCAGCACAAAATTGGAAATAATGTTTTTTTCCTTATACTGTAACATTACAATTTTCCTTCAATAGCACTTAAAGGGCCAAACCCGTTCTAACATGACAATGTTGCTGTGCACAAACTGAGCTCCATGAAGATATCAGTTACTTAGTTTGATGCAGAAGAACTCAAACATCCTGCACTGACCTTTCCTCTAAATCAGGGAATACTTTAGGGAGAATCTGAATCTCTGACTTCTTCTCAAACCTCCTGATACCAGTGCCTGATGTCACTAATGCACTTGTTGCTAAATATGCAAATCCAAAATCTAATGGGAAGTCTTTCCAGAAAAGTGGAAGTCATTATAACAGCTAAATGGAACAAAGTATGTTCAAGGGATGTTCAGCAAACACACATTGGTGTGATGGTCACGTGAAATTAAGTATTCTTTTATTCCGAAAACTATAACTTTGGTCTTTAAAATCAAAAAGCAAACAAAAGTGTAAATCTATAGTGTTTGTTTATACAACTAGATGAGTTACAGTATTTTTACAACACAGTTTTTATCTTTAGTCCAAGTCTAAAGATTTTTTCAATGTAATTAATTGTAAACATGCATTGTAGTGTTTGCAGTAGATTTTGGAGCTGCATCTTGTCCCTCCTACTGTTCTACTGTCTGTCAATCCCTTCTCCTTCTCTCTCCCATTTTTTAAAATTCTATTATCTTAGCCACATCTTCACAATAAAACAGCATCAAGAGTTCTGTCAATCAGCCCAAATGGCGAGGGAAGTGTAAATGGATAGAGATTTAAAAAAAAAAAAAAAGAATGAAAGCTTGAGAAAGCATATATAAAAATAGAGAGGTATAGAGGTGATCTCTATAGGTAAAAAAAACCCTAAATGTATGGTGAACTTAAAAGCACAGCTATTTTTTATAGTTTTTTATAGTAGTTGTGTTTTAGGTGTGTTGCAGTTCTGTATACTTTTTTCTCAGAAATATTCTGGTCAGGGTCGCTGTGGAGCCTAAGAGTCTGCCCTGGGAAATTGGTTAGGAGACAGGAATACCCTATCCATTAGAGGGGCATCATGCACACATAGTCAAGACAAAATCCCCAGGAAATTATTAGCAACAGAATGTATTGATAAAGCTTTATTCTGTCATATATTGATTCTGACCTGCTAAGTACAATACACATAATGCATACAATACATATCGGCAAGATTCCTATTGGCCCCATTACCCCACATATTCTCACACCACATAGTTCCACCCCCACAACATAGAAATCTATAAGTTTACTTAAAACTTTTACTATGTATCTTCTAGCTAGTTTGTTTTTGATGCTAAAATCCAAAAACCCTAAACCCGATTTGACATTGTTTTGAATTCACATAACATTTAATATGTAAATTACACAGTTAAATACAGGTCTGGACTGTTCATCTGAATTATTTTAAAGAACAAGGTACAGGATTAAAAAAAAAAAAAAGTCTTATTGTGACAGTCTATAGGACACGACTATAAGAGCTGAACATTGTGTATACGAATTCAGATGGTTTATACAGCAATGTGGTTCAGGGAAGTAATGGGTAGTTCATAGACTCTTTATATATTCTGAACAAGGCTTCAGTGGGACTCAGAAGAATGAGTAGTCTCAGAGGGATTTATTTTCTACTGGACGTGCATGAGCAAAGCATTGCAAAATCTGCGCAGGTTATGTACAGGAAACAGAATTGAGTAGTTTGCCTCTCTACAATCTTCTAGTCTGGGGTAGATCTAGAAAATTATTTACTGGGTGGCAAGGGCATGATAATTATGCAGGGTGGCAACAATAGAGCAAGCATCCTTGCAAGGTTCTTGTGGATGCAAGGAATGATGTACATGTGTATACACAGCATCTCAGAGAGTTTTTCCTTGACACTGTCACGACTGGCTTGCTCATCAGGCATAAACAATTATAGAAAACAAACTTGTAGGCAATAAACTTACACATTCTTTTAAACAGCCTTATAACTGCTTCATCCGTGTAAAACTGCTTTGACAATGTCTTTTGTAAAAAAAATAAAAAATAACACAGTGGAACCACGATACCCGCGACCTTGACATTCGCAACCTTGATAGTTTGCAACTTTTCATTTGGAACCGGACTTAGAGTAAACTTTCTTTTGGCTTCTCCCACTAGGGGTTGCCACAGCGGATCATCTGTATTCATGAGCTGCACTTGTTTTTATGCTGGATGCCCTTCCTAACGCAACCCTCCCTATTTATCCGGGTTTGGGACCAGCACTAAGAGTGCACTGGCTTGTGAACCCTAATGACTGGGGTTGGTTCTTTGACCAGGGATCGAACCCGGGCTGCAGCAGTGAGAGCGCCGCATCCTAACCATTAGACCACCAGGGAACCTGGAACGGGACAAAGAGTAACTCGGGAAAAATCAGAAAAGCCGCGTGTGGTTTGAAAGTTCAGGATAACATTTCAAACGTTTGTACTAATAAATGACATCAAATTGTTTGAAAAACTACAAATAAAAATGAATGAATCATTCATACCTTCCATAAAAAGGTAAAACATAATAATCATAGCAAAATTGTCAGAATCGAAGTATTTAAGCGTGCACTGTATATTAAACTTCAGCCGAGAAACAAATCATTTAAATGGGCAAGGGTGGCGGAGAGGCAGGGGGCGCTCACCGACACCTCCCCCCGCCTGGTTGCGCCCTAGGCGACCGCCTAGTTTTCCTGTACAGTCAACCTCTGATAATTCACTGTTTGGAACTGTGGTTTGGAAAATTTGCAGATTCTCATTTGCAACCTTACTAACAGCAAATTGTGGATTATCCTAAAATTTGCAGGAATCTGCAGCGGGACCAAATGTTTGGGAACGTTAGGAATAACATTTTAAACACATTTATAAAGTGACAATGTCTAGATTAATTCACTAAGTTACCATATTTGGCCTGTCCATGCTGTAATCTTTCACATCTGGAAGTTTATACATTAAGGAAAAAAATCTGTGCGCCAAACAGCGTAATGCATATTGAGTAGTATATAAAAATATCGCCGACACCAGTTTTGTAGTGCAATACAGTCATTGGTAGAATAGCACAAACTCCAATAGTGTAGTATGCAATTTAAAACCTGAATTAGTTCTTATATGCATTATTGTAACTTTCACAGAGTATAGCTTAGCCAATTAGCTCACTCCACTCAAGCAGAGTGAATGTAGGTGTTTTACTTTACCCTGAATTCATACTGGATGCATCACGTACATGCATGAAGGCACATCAGCAAGAACAAGTCCCAAACAATCTAATTATCACACTGACTAATTACATTTGTTGCTAATTTGCTCCTAAAGTTTGTAACTCACATTGCTATAAAGGAAAATCTGCTCCATATTTTACCATAGTGGGTGTGTGGCTACGTGTGAAGCCTTTTAAAAACCGAAATCATGCACCAAAAAATGTGACACAAGCCAGTGGAAGAGTGAAAAGCTGGTGTATATTCCTGTTTGTAGCTCCATGTTGGTAAAAATATGTGCACAGAGAGCTGCTTGTAAAAATGGAAAAGAGTGTGATCTTGCCTTAAGGCTTTGCGTACCCCCTGGGCAAACAGATGCCCTGATTTCATGTCGGTCACTTTTGGTTGTTGTCTTTAAACTGTTTTAAATAAAACATACTCAAACATGTACATCAATTCAGATTTAATGCTAATGTGAATAATGTACTGCACAGAGCTAGATACACAGTGTCATGTAATATGTAGGGAGTGGATACAAGTGCAAAAATACTCACATGTACAAAACAAACACAATGAAACTAAACACACACACACAAAAAAAAACTTTGAACAAGGCTGCAAAAACAAGCATAAATAAAAACCATGGAGAGGCAAACTGAGTCTTTGAGAAATGTTAATTAATAGACAATGGGATTCAGGTGTGCAAACATGTGACCTGTGAAGGGCAGTAGCTGATCAGAAATGTATTTTGTGACCATAGTCCTGAGAGAGGGCTCTGTGGGCCAGAGCCATGTCCACAAAGTGAAGTTCTCAGCTAAGCAGCATGGAAAAGCAATGTCCTTAGTTGAGCAAGATGATGGAGTGACATCTTCAGCTGAGCAAGATGATGGAGTGACGTTTTCAACTAAACAAGATGGTGGAGTGACAGCTTCAGCAAAACAAGATGGCGGAGTGACATCTTCAGCTGAGCTAGATGGCTGAACATCCAAAGTGAAGCCGGAAGCATAGTGAGTCATATAAAAGGATGAACATAACAGGCTCTTGCCCATGTCCTCCATGTTGTTGTGAAGGTTTAGAACATCCTCACCTGGAAAGCTCAGGTACATCCTCATCAGAGGCAATGCAACATTCTTAGTCAGACAGGAAGGCTGTCTCCTCAAAGCAGGGAGAAAGGTGTTTCATCCTCGGCTGGCAGGTGGTCTTCTCACAGTAGGGTGGTTACCTCAGCTGGACAGGAATGCTAAGCGATGTTCTCCTTAGAGCAGGGTGGCACAGCAAATTTCAAAATAGGGAGGTGGGTGGGGTTTTATGCTTGTTTTATTTAGAACCATGCCTCTTCTCGAGTGGCACTTGATATCAGGACTCGCCAGGAGTGAGTTCAGGAGTCCATCCATCTATCTGGTTATGCTGCCTCCGGCTCTCTTTTTTTGGTTCCTCTTGCAAAAAATTGTAGTAAAGTGCACATGTGCAAAACAAACACAAATTAAACAAATAAATAAAGAGCAAAACCTGAAATTTGGAACAATTACAAACGATTCCAAACATGCGACATGGTCGAATGAGGTGCAGTTGCCTATGGGAAATGTATTTTATTACCAAAGTCCTGAAACACAGCAACAACGATTAGAAGGAAAATTTTTATCAGCTTTTACATAAAATATCAATTCACTGTTTAGCTAGTTTTAGTCAAACCCAGTTACATGTTCTTCCTTGATGTGACACTTTTAGTCCAAGAGAACACAATGACAGCATAGCAATTGCACTCTGATGGGAACCAAAACAACCAAATCAATTTAGCTCTGATTCAAACCTGACAAACTGACTAAAGGATGTGAAAGTGGCCTTAGCGATCAATAAGTGTGTAATCCTTCAACCATCTTGAAGAATAAAAAAAAAATATATATATATATATATATATATATATATATATATATATATATATATATATATATATATATATTGAGGACGGTCTATTATTGCAGCACAAACCTCAATGTTGTATTCTAGAGTCTCCTGGAAACTTGTCAGCAGATTATGATCACAGTGAGAAAAAAAAACTGATGTAAAGGTTTTAAGGTTTTTCCAGCTATTACTTAATTGCTATGCAGAGAGGAGAAATACTGTATGTGGACGTTTATTATCTCATCAAATCATGAAATTTGTGTGTCAACTATCTAGGAGCATATAATAATGAAAAATTTACTTGCTGTCACATATAGTATGATGTTGAAGTTTGATGCATTTTACTTAAAATCCCCACAAAATATAGACTTACAAACACGAATGTCAAGGCAAAGTCAAAACAGTGCATCAAGGTGATATGCGGTTAAGATTAAATTAATAAATAAATTTCATTGTTTCAACCTTAAAAATCCATAAAAACTATTTCCTATTGGTTTTTAGGTCTATCGTGCTATCCGTGAGAGACTGGGGATATCGGCGAAACAAATGCAAATCCGCGATATACCGGGGGCGCAAGATTCGAACCGCGGTAAAGCTGGGGATTAATGTATTTACCTTAAGTGATATTCAGAAACATTCTCAGTTCAAGTCAAGGCTGGAAACATTTTTATTTTGTCAAGCCTTTTATCAGTACATTTTTCTTAGGTAAAGGATCTGATCAGAACTGGTGGGATCATGGATATAGAGTGTTCGGTGAATAAAAATGAATTGAATTTACTGAGCTTGAAGACCGTCTCTAGGTTACATACGTAAACTTAGTTCCCTGAGGGAACGAGACGCTGCATCTAAACTCTTAGGGAATGCTTGCTTTTGGCCAACAGCAAAGTGTCGTAATAATCAACCCTGCAGCAAACTGTTCCTGCAGGAACTCCAGCACTGAACCAACCGGGCAGTTGACTGGGTCCAATTGGTGGTGCACGCACCACGCAGAGAACAAGCACCTTTTAGCGGCATACGACCTCTGGATTGGAGGATGGTCTCCTCTACCTCAGTAGAGAAACCAGCTGCTAAGAACTGTGCCTTGAAAGTTCCCAGATCCGGGAAAAAAGCAGACCTTGTTGTAGAGGCTGTGATGCAGGGTGCAGGAAAAAGTCCATGGGCTTGCAAGCTTCCATAATCTTTTCCTCTTCGGAGGAAGAAATGTGAAGCGCTGCGCTGCTCACGCTGGGGGAAGAAACCGCCAAACGGCATGCTTCCCCCAGTGAGTGAGTGCTAGACCCGGCAGGTGAGGTGGGAAAAAGGGACACGCCGGTCTTCATGCATCACGACATCCAGCACCGCTTTGCCTAGGCAAGATGGCCCAAGCCGCGAGGGAGAGTGTGCATAGCCATACGGCTACAATGTGAGCAGTCGACTCCCTCGAGAGCCGACTGAGCATGCTCCTGTTCCAAGCAAACGACACATCGGCTGTGCGTAAAATGAAGCAGGGCAAGAAGGAACACACAGTCGGAAACTCTGCTTGCTTTTAAAGTGCATGCCTGCACAGATTCACACACAAAGCGGTTACCTGAACAAACAGAAGCTAGCATCAGCTCCACCGCATGCGCATTTTGTAGCTGCCTGGCTGGATTTCACATGTGATTCAGAGCGTGAGCAACGCGGACCCATTCCCTAAGCGTTTCAACGCAGCTCAACAACTCAAGTGGTAAGTGGAAAGTGGTAGCTCGGCAGATAAGATGTTGGACTTCTAAATGAAAGGTCATGAGTTCAAATCCCAGCACCACCAAGCTGCCACTGCTGGGCCCTTGAGCAAGGCCCATAACCCTCAATTTCTCAGCTGTATAACTGTGATAATTTTAGTTGCTCTGGATAAGGGAGTCTGCCAAATGCTGTAGATTTCTTGTTTGGACTGTCACATTGTGTTCAAATTAATATTCGAAGAGCAGGTATTACTGTATATTTCCAGACAGCATTTAACAATTTCATTCATTCATACTTAATGAACAAAACAAACACCTGAATGTTCAAATACACAGAGATTATATTCCATTTTAATATAATGCATTATACAAAATAATTTAACTATGGCATATAGCTTTAGTTTGAAACTTTCTGGCACATATAAACAATTTGCAGCTGTGAAAAGTGACATAAGTCATGAAACAATTCCCTGTAAATCCTACACTTTTTGTGTATGCCATTAAGCATATACTATCTGTATTTGTACATACAAAAGAAAAACCATTAAAAAGACATATGATGTTGACATTTGACAATGGATTAATGTAAGAAAAGAGCAACAGTTGAACAGACTTGTTATCGAAGGATAATGAGGAAAAAACAGCCCAAACACTTGTCAATAACTATGAATGATGGAGTGATATGGGTGTTTTCTTGCAGGTGAAGCTGAAGCCACCTATTACCCCTGTATTGAGCTGCAGTTCTGTCAAAATGTATGGATCAGAGCCTGAAGGTAGGTAATGCTAAAAAAAGAAATTTGTTTTGACTTTTCTGAATATTACATGATTTTCACTGATACAGTATATACCCTGAAACAATCCATCTTGTCCTGTATGTGCATCCCATCATAGTTACAAACACACAACTCCTCAGTCTTCTGCACATCTATTTTTCACGTTCGAAGCACATCAGCCCACTAACAGTGAGACAGATAAATTCACAGATTAAATATGCTCAGAGCGCAGGCTTGTGTTTGACTCTGAATAAGCTGTTATGCGGAATAAAACTCAGGTAGCTTGTGTGACAGCATCAGCCTTGTTTGTTGTTTTCTTCTCATGTATATTCTGTGCACTTTTTTCATATTATCATAATAAGGATTCATTTCAGGCTGCACATGACGATTTGGGGCACGGTGTGTGTTTCTGTCAATCATGATCTGAGCTTATGGCTTTCTAGACTAGTGGAAATTATCCAGTGATTGAGTTTGAAGGGTAAACAGGCGAGAAACCTGCATTTTACATTCATAACATGCTTTTATTTCTATCAGGCTAGTAATTGTAGCATGTGACGTGTTGATTTTTGTGGAAACAAGGAAGGATCTCTTTCTCTTCCTGATTTATTTTAGGTTAGAAAGTGACCAGTTTTCCATGGATATTTGATAGATTTTTGCCTACATTTCGGAAGAAAATGGTGAAGAATGCAGCTGTGATATAAAACTGTTGAGTATTCAAGGTTAAAATGAAGATTGTTAATGCATCAAGGCCTTTGTCTTTTTCCCGGTTTCTCTTGGCCCATATGGTAGCATACTCTGTGACAGGCAAATTTGTGTGTGTTTGTTTACCCAGCTCTCCCAGCATGTACAACATCATTAACTCGGGATGAGTGTCAAACAGCTTTTATAGCATGATCTGTCACACTCTCATAGTCATTCCCTGATTTTTTTAATCCTGAGGAGAATGAAAGAAGACCGGGATGAAGGACTTGTGTCTTTAAGGCGTTTGACTGTCAGGTGTTCATTAATGGGATCCAGTGTTTCTGTTAAGGGAACAACTACAAGCCTTAGTACACTGGGCACCTTTAGTGTCAATCAATGGCAGGGTCACCATGGTGACTGCGATGTGGTGCAATCCATCATTACGTGGTGACATGGCACCTGTCCGGTGAAAAGTGCTCCGTCTTTCCTCATCTCTCAGTCTGTCTCGCCCTCTCTGTCCTACTTTTCTGTCTTACACACATTCAGACACACACACACACACACACACACACACACACACACACACACACACACAAACACTTCTTGTTCCACCAGCTGAATATAATGACACAATGCTGGTTTGGTCAACATAAGCAGCACTTTGTTGATTATATAAACACACACACACACGCACACACACACACACACACACAGTATGGGAAGGAAGCTACATTTATTTCACACACTAAGAAAATGTAGCTCATTTTACCTACACTTCTGTGACTAAAAGGATTCTTCTCTTTCTCACACACAGATGCTTCCGCTAGACTTGGGGTAAAGGGAATGTCAGGCTCCATCCCTGTACAGGTAAATTCTCTTCATCATACATCACACTTCATACATCATCATAACCACTGAAAATTCACACTTCACTGCAGGCCTTTGTGTTTTCTCTGCTTTATCGAGCTCAGAACCCCAAAACCCTTCACACTTTGATATAAACATAAAATATCTTTAATAATATATTTGCATTTCATGTTTAACAGGGTAATGTGGAACTTTACTCATCCTGATCCTTCTTTCATAATGTATTCTGTTATATTTTAATATGAAAAATTCTGACAGCCAGTGACTCAGCTGCTCTGACAGGCATACCTCCGTATGAGGTGTATTCTTTCATTAAATTTTATTCTTTTTGAAATAACTTCTTTTTTCCTACGAGAAATGTAATTGTAAAAAAACGGAACAGAGATTCTAACGTTTTCTCATCATACAGCATCAACCCTGTTCAGTCTATTTCTGAAAATATTAAGCAGTTTAATAAAAAATAATAATAAAATGCATTAAAAAGCTAAAGAATCAAGATGGTTATTTGGCCCCCTGCAAACAAAAATGGCTAGAAAATAAAAAGTTTAATAGTATACCAGTCTGACAAACCAAACAAACAAACAAAAAAATAGCTTCTTAGGTTCATGTATAAAATATGTGTTTTGGCCTGGGGAAAATCCGCCAGATATTTCTGCTACTGTATTCTAAAAAACAACCACTGAAGATGAAAAATTGATCTGTTGTAAGTTAAGGCGAAATAGGTAACAAGTAGGATCAGATTTTTAGCCTTGTGTGATATTGGATTGTTTTGTGAAACGAGGGCGTTTCTGTGATTCTGTTCCTGTCAGCCATTTTGTCCGGTCATGTATGTGGTGTCATTTTACATGCATCTTTTTTGTTGTTGTTTTGTGTATTTTTGTGTGTGTGTGTGTGTGTGTGTGTGTGTCACTCGTGATAAAGCTGTCATGCATGAAAAGAGAGGAGAAAAGCACTAAGGTTTAGGGATGGACGGGAGGAATGTGCAGAACAGGAGAGTATAGAGGTGGCATGACCAATCAAGCCTGGAGAATAGACCAAGAGAGAGGATTAAAGTGAGAAGATGAGTGGAAAAGACAGGGAAGAAGAGGCAAGATCATGACATGACTGGGTGAAAGGATGAGAGCAGTTGGATGGGGACCAGAGCTGGATTTTTGGGTAGAATTCTAGAGATGATGGGCAGTTTTAGCAGATTTGTAATTTCTTTCAAAACAACCTCGATTCAGGCATCTGAACAAAGACATGAAGTACTAAGAAAGCTTTAGCACACATACCAGACAGAGTAAGGCAAATGGCTATGAGGTACTATGTGCCATATCTTTGTTGGACTTTGACAGCAACATGTACATATAAATAATATTTTAATATGAAACTTAACGGATTCGCTGACACTTTTCTGTTCTTTGAAATGTGTACATTTTCCAGAAATCTATTAATGACAGTAGAGCTGGGTGCCGAAATGTAATATTTTTGGGGATATTTCTGCTTTTCGTGACCAAAAATATTTTTAGGAATAGAGCTGTTATTTGAACAATGACACCACAAAACTATAGTTTATAAGAAATTCGTTTATTCATTTCTATACCCATAACTGTGTTTTTTTTTTGCCAGTCTTATGGCATCTACATATATTTACCTCATTGATAGTGTATGTTGAATAGAATGTTTTATTACGAAATATATAAATATACACAGGTACTGCAAAAAGTCACCTAGAACATTATAATTAGTAAAATAAGCTCTCCATCTTTTCATAGATGTGCTCAATTTTTTCAATTTGTAGTTATGGGTAAACAAACAGTGATGCAGCATGTATTATTGCTGCCGTGTCGTTGATTCAAACATGAGCTCGAGATACTGTGAAGTTTTAAGTTGGTTTCCCAGAGATTCTGTTGTTTTCTTGCACTTCACTGCTGGTTGGTGGACAGGCTGCACTAAGAATTGCCTCTAGGTATGAATGAATGCATAGACGTGTGTGCATGATGCCCTGGGATGGACAAGTAACTGTTCCAGTGTCACAAGATTGGATAAAGAATTTCCTCATCTCTGACCAGATAAAGTGGTTCCTGAGGATGAATAAATGAAGGAATGGTAGTGACATTGTCATGTAGGACTGAGCAGGAAATTGTATTGCTTCAGTGTGAGACATGGTTAAACCTACATATTATCAGCTTTCATAAAAGTTTTTTTAATGTGTCAGATGTCTGTCTTTTTCAAAAAAACTTTACTGTGAGTGTAATAAATGTAGTCTTTTCTTAAATAGTTGAGATTTCTGAAAGAAAAATCACTAAGCCATGGCTGTCCTTGAGCTATCATAAGAGTATTAAAAATAACATATTTTCTTTCTCATTTCTCTCATACAGGGGACAATTAAACAGTAGATAAAGAATATATTTAAAATACTGAGGTTCAAAAAGGTACAATACGACGATGAATATTTTAACGTGACACTAACCAGGTGAAACTGCTGGAGTAAAATTTGGCAGCGCACCAGCAGACGCATAATTTGTTGCAATATGAGTAGGAGGAAACATCTGTGCATGCCTCAACAGTTTATCTTGACTGGACCATTAAATTAGTGCCTACCAGTTCTATATTAGGTATAACAGAACATATTGTATTCATAGACACATGAAAAGAAAGATGCGACAGCAACGTTTGGGGGAAAATAGGTGATGAAATAATAAAGAATGGAACGAAAAAGGTGTCTTTCTGCTACTAGAAGACTATGTTCTCTAGGGATCTCTGAGCTAACAGAACAGTGTGAGAGATTCTCTCACTTCAACTGTTACAGTGACCGTCTTAGTACAGTGGTTCAGTGAGAATGATTTGGACTTTAAATTCGGCTTAATACACCAGCTTAGAGACTGAAATTTAAATACAGTACATCCCACCAGCTTTTTTGCTTGACATTGATTAGGCAAAGCAGGGTCGTGCTGGGATTCGAAATGGAATCTCTTGTAATACTCAAGCAAATAATAAAGATGAGTTTTGGCTTCAAACTTAATTAAATTATCCTTGAGCTCCCCTGACACTAAGGCAGTTACTATGGCAACAGTAAAAGCTCCCTTCAGTTTGGGAAGTGTTGGAATGGAAGATATTGCATGAGCTGATACTGTGCCCATAACTGTGTACATGCGAGGACTGGAAATAAACCCTTTGTCATCATAAACCATAAACTCAAGGTTTTCAGGTGTTAATATTATTTTCCTTTGCCAGGCTGATGGTAAAAGAAAGGTCATTCCAGCAGAAAGAAATAAGGACACGCCGTTTGATCGGGCCACCAGCGTGCAGAACACACCCCCTGACAGATTTCTGTGGCAAACCCCAGAGCACAGGAGAGGGAGCGTTCCCCAGGTATCCCTTCTCACAGCACCCCCTGTAGGCGATAGAACATCTCCCAAACACAGCAGCTCTATATCCTCCATTACAATCACCTCCAGAAAGGTCATCCGTTCCTCAAGCATGCCTGATACCAGCATATCCGGCCAGGATAGAGACAGGATGGCTTTAAACAACCACAACTATGACCCAGATTATTCAAACAGTCTATGCCCGACAGAGGTCACTCCACAGAGGAAAGCCCTTGTGGTCAAAATTACTGAGCAAAGAGAAGAAACCAATAGATTTCTGCAGCCAGATGCTAAAAATGTCCCTGTCTTTAGTTTCTCTCCAAGAAGGACTACTGGAGAAACATGCTTCTCCACTAGAATGAGCTCTGGAGCTGCAGCTTCTGATCTCTCCAGCATGAAGAACCACCCCTTACAAGCTTCTTTAAGTCTGACTAGTAGAGATAACCTTATATCAGAAAAGTCTCAAATAACCCACACAGAATGCCACTCTCAAATCCCTTCTTGCCTAGCCACCCAAGAGTCCCAGAAGCCAGTGGTCCTCCGGAGAAAACCCACCATTATCAAGGTGCAGGAGCAAAGAGACAGCTTAAGCAGAGTGGACAATGGCAATAATAGGAATGTGGCCTACAGGCACAGCTTCAGTGGCCTCAAAATCACTGATATGAAACCACAGTTAGACAATAAATGCACACTTTCTGGATCTGAGATGCAAGCTGCAAATAGCCAAACCAACCTATACAGGTCAACAGTGTCCCTCCAGATGACATCCTCCAATCAATGTCACCTGGATAACCCACATGCTGCAAGAGGATCCCTACCCCGGAGGCCTGCTAGTTGTTATGCTAGTCTGTTTAGCCCTGTTGAGGCAAATGCTGGTGAAATTCAAAACACTATTTCTGTGCTACCCCATGAGACAAATATTGGCCCTGTATGCTCCACAGCCAGCACCTCAAACAGGTGTTGGAGCAGTAAAGGAGGAGAAGAAAATCATGACAGGATTTATCTAAGGACGGGTAGCTCTTCATTGGATAAAGCCCAAAGCATGATGGAGTCTGATCTTCTGAGGAACCAGCCTTTAACTCTCATCAAAGTCCCAGGTAGGAATCCTCAGAGTGTGTATAGATGAATGCATCCTGATTCATGCATGCTTTATGGACTGTTTGGCTGTGATCATTTGTGACAGTCAAGCTCTCACAGCAACTTTTATGATAGAAAAGTGCAGTTTTGGGCACACACACACACACACACACTCTCAAGTTGTCCAAAGCTCATGTTAGTTTTGATGCATAATGGATCACAGTGAGTCGGGGAATGAGGATGAGAGCGAGAGTTTAATTTGAGCTACAGAACACACAGAGATATGTACATTACTGACTATCTTTTACAGCAGTGCCTTGAAACAGATCATTATCGCACTTGCTATCTTTCACTCGTCCTCTTCACTTTCCCTTTCATGCTCTTATTTTCTCTCGATTTCATTTTCCCACGCACCTTTCATGCATATTATATTGCTAACCTGCTTCTGGCTATATCATGATCACTTCTTGGGAATTTAGCAATATGAAAGCTGTAGGCAGCAAATTTCACAGTAGCCAAGTGAACACACACACACACACACACACACACACACACACACACACACACACACACAAATGCTGTATACTATATATTCTTATATTTTACAATCCCAAATTGATGCACAGACACTGACACACACATATCTGTATATCAGCATTCTGGACACATACTCCTTTCTTCACAGAAAGCTCAACCCATGAGACCTACGATGCTATAGTAGCCCTGAATGCTGCTGCCATTATAGCCAATATAAAGCTGCATAGTGACCAGAAGAAAAGAACCCAGAGCGATGGCAACTCAACTGGAAAAAGAGCCTCAACTTCCATGAGCAAACCTGCAGGTAAACATTCACCTTACAGGGATGCTTACTGAGGATTCACACTGGGCAGGGTTTACTGTTAAAGGAAATCAATGACTGGATAGTGTGATGAAGCCCAAAAGCAATGTATACTTACTGTTACCACTTACTCTTAAGCTTTCACTTACATTATAAAAGGTTTCACACCAACCTTTCTTTTGTCCCTTTTTATATTAATAAGACAAAAACATGCAACACAGTAAAGGTATAAAGAATCATACAGTTGTTGAAGACCTTCCCATTGACTGTAAAAAAAAAAATCTGACTGACTGAACATTTCCTTACAGAAAAGCTCAGCAATACCAGGTATTACACACATTTTTAAAATATATATTTACACTTAATAGGTCCCCTGGTGGTCTAGTGGTTAGGATGCAGCACTCTCACCGCTGCGGCCCGGGTTCGATCCCCGGTCAGGGAACCAACCCCAGCCATTCTTAGTGCCGGTCCCAAGCCCGGATAAATGGGGAGGGTTGCGTTAGGAAGGGCATCCAGAGTAAGAACATGTGCCAAATCAAACATGCGGATGATCCGCTGTGGCAACCCCTAACGGGAGAAGCCGAAAGAAAGTTATATATTTACACTTAATGTATACATCTATTTGAATTAAAAAGAAAAAGGGGCTTTTTACTTGTCATATATACATTACAGCACAGTGAAATTCTTTCTTAGCATATCCCAGTGATGTTAGGAAGTTGGGGTGAGAGTGCAAGGTCAACCATGAAACATTGCCTCTGGAGAACAGCGAGTTATGAGACTTGCTTAAGGGCCCAAGAATGGCAGCTTGGTGATACTGAGGCTCAAACCCCTGACCCACCGATCAGTAACCCAGAACCTTATCCACTGAGCTACACTCCCCCAATTAGTGGTTACTATTACAGTGACAACAAATTTGAATGAGCACATTAATATACACTTGTACTTGAGAGAACTACTGACTGAGCTGCTGTTATAGAAAATTAATTAACTCGTGTGGACACAATGAAGAAGAAACCTTGAGAGAACCTCAAGACGTTCACTTCATACAATTTCTAACAAATTAAGCATACTTCTTCTTCTTCTTCTTCTTTTGGCTGCTCCTATTAGGGGTCACCACAGCGGATCATCGGTCTCCACACTACATCTGCCTCTTTTAAACCAACTCCCGGCATGTCCTCCCTTACCACATCCATTTTTGGCCTTCCTCTTTTCCTCATTCCTGGTTTCTCCATCTTCAGCATTCTCCTTCTAATTAAGTGAATTCAGGAATATTTTGCCACAGTGTAAACAATCTAGTATCATAATTCAAACCACCCAGACCAGGCAGTTACTAAGAATGGATAAATAAACGTTTTAAATAGATTTTCTACATTCCTATTACTAAACATATTTCTTCGTGTCATGTGCTCCATGTCTGACTGCTTGACCATGTTAAAGTGTATTTGCTCCTGCCTGTAGATGGATGCTGATTTTGTTGTACACCCCTTGTCTCAACCAACCGCCATTTCTTTTGAAATGATATAAATATCAGAATCATATCTGTATCTGCTTTCAAATTAAAATGTAAACCTTTAATGTAACTAACCATGTTGTCACATGACTCCTAGGCAAAGGACGATGGAAAAATCTGTCAGACTCAATCTTCAGGACTGCATAACTAGCACTCTAGATAATATGCACACCCATCTTGTTCAGAATGCAGCACTGAACATATAAATATTCAGAGGAAAAGTCTTATTTATTTGCATGAACATACTTTACACTAATGAATGGTTTTAATTAACAATTCTGATTAAATTCATAGTGTGAAAAGATACTAGCAGCCTGATCGTATTACAGATTTACAAGTAGGGGATGTTTAAGAGGTCTTTAGCATAATCGTCTGGCTCAGGGGTATGATATGATAGGGAGGCCTGAAATGTGCTGGTTTTAATATGCTCAGGACGGTAAGTATCTCAGGGCTCTGACTCAGGACACACTCATGTGTGTAATGGCAATATTGTGTTAGCTCAGGATCACGGATCAGATGCAGGACATGAGTTGTTTGTAGCCATAAACATGAACCTTCCAAGCAGGACTTATCTAATAATAAAAAAAAAGCCAAGCCAATATAAGTTTTCTTTCCCTGAAACAATTTTAGGGAGCTAACAATTTAACAGACGATAGGATGTTTTTTGAGTTATAAAAAGAGGGAGAATTAACAGAGCTTTATTAGGACTATCTAATAAAAACAAAATGCTATGTACGCTGACAGGTGACGTGAATAGCATTGATTTTCTTATTACTATCTGTCAAGGGGTGGGATCATTTTGGCAGCAAGTGAAAAGTCGGTCCTTGAAGTTGATGTGATGGAAGCAAGATAAATGGGCATAAGCTTGGAGTTGAGTGACTTTTAATCAGCTGTGCAGTATCATAAAGACAAAAATACAGATAGCTCTAACAACTCTAAGGCAAACCCTAATGTTTTTCTTATTGTTTTTCACAGAAAGCCTTATTTATGTACAGGCACATAGTTTCCATTCATGGATGCCTATAATGGATAATTCTGATTAAATTAAAGGTGTGGAAGTACTTTTCTACCCTAATATTCTATGATTTCTGTGAAACCTTTGGTCAAATGAGGCGAAATTAAAGTTTGCAAACTCAATATATGCTCAATCTATGAATCATTGTCAGAAAGCAGGGGTCCATAGACAGACAACAACAATCTAAAATAATCCACAATTGTATGACAGGGAAATGAGATAAAGGTCAAAACAACAACAACAAAAAATACACAGAACGTTTACTGAAAAACAAATCTCTGACCTAACACTAAAACCCGATGATATGTGTAGTGAATATGTTGACAGACTTGTCCAGGACTAAACACAGAACAGGTGAATAGATTAGGGGAAGTGGGAGTGGAAAGAAACAGGAAACAGTAAAGTGACAGGACTGAAACTGATAAGGAAGAAGCTGATAATGTAAACATGACAGCATTCTTGATGGTTTGAAAGGTGCCATAATTTGGTATAGCTTCAATATCAGGCAATTTATTAAGCCAACCATTATATCTGTGAGATCCTTCCCCATATCCATCATTTAATGGATTTCCAATATTCCCAGAATGCTTTCCTTACGAGGTGTGACGATGACAGGTATTTGATTTATGAAATTTGAAGTATTACTTCAAAACTGTCAGTGTATTTTTCTACAGAGAAATTGTTAATGTGTCATCTTTAATCAGGAGCCAGAGCTGATAACGTAAGCGTTGCTGAGAAAAGCATAACAGTTTCCTGTCCTGTTGAAAGTGGGACAGCCACAAATATGAAGCCATGGAATGCTGAGGCTGTTCCACTTGAGACTACTGACGACTTATTATCACAATCTCACACCCTTAGTGTAAGTCAAGCTCTAATGCTGGATACAAGATAATGGATAATGGTGACCTCTTACTTTTCTAGGCATCTATTTTGGCATAATTAATGCTTATTAATAATCACATCATGGCCATTACTTTGAGTGGAAGGTCAGCTGTGTGTGTGTGTTTGTGTGTCATTACAGAAAGCACTGGGGCATCAGAGGGCAGATTTCATCAGGCAATCTCTTAGCTCACACCAGCACAATCTCCAATCCACTCAGGCACAGAAAGGTGAGCAATACACACTGCGATACACACGTTAGCATCAACACATGTATTCTCATGGTCAAACACATATACATGCATGCCTTATATGTTGCATCTTGAATGCCAACACAGCCCACACAGTAACACTAAAATAAGTATGTAATGTAATATCTAACAGCAGATCTTTGTGCTAATACAAAATATTCTAGAAAAATAATATAATAATATATAATACAACGGCGATTGTAGCATGTCACACATTTTTGCTAATATCTCTGAAAATGGCTTTAATTATGAAAGTGAAATATTAGTAACATTTTGACACATTTGACATTCTAAAATATTTTAGTTGTAGTGTAAAAGATGTGTTTAGATGTGCAGTTTTTAGTTATGAAGTTAGTCTGCAAATACCTGTTGCACAACACTTTTACAGAGGATATGTCTCCCTCTAGTGGACACAAGTGGCAAATACACAGCAACAAATATACTTGTAATAGTGTTTAGTACTGAAATGCTGAATGAAAGAAAGAAAGAAAGAAAGAGAGAAAGAAAGAAAGAAAGAAAGAAAGAAAGAGATGGAATTTACTACATGAATTTTCACTGAACCATTAATATTATAGTCATATCTATAAACAGTGGTGCACTCTCAAAAGAAAGGGTACTAATATGTCGATTCATTGTTTTGTTCCTTAGCTTTGGCTTTAAAGGTACACTACATGCACAGTTCTATAAAGGTCTATTTTCCAAAGCCATAGCTTTGATTGCCTGATGATGATATGATACAGCAGTAGCATTGCTTAAATCTAATTCAAATAACTGAGCAAGTGCACTTACTAAGTCGTCATAGTACATACAGAGGGCCCAGTTCGGTAAAGCTTAGATCCAAATCATACCTGCTTTACAAAACCTGCCCAAAATTCACTGTTTTGAGCTCAGAGTCAGAATGGAAGCTTGGTAAGAGACTTGTGTGTGTGTTCTGCAGATAACATTTTCGAATCGGCGGACCAAAATATCTTGGGGAAGCAGATGCGACTGCAGTTCAGACAGTGAATTCTAATCGGCGCTGAAGTCACACAGCACATTTCCTCCTCCTTTCTGTATCTCTCATACCCCATTTCAGTCTCACTTACTCCCTCCTCCTGATGCTCCTATATCTCCTCTATCTCTATTCATCATGAGTGAGGTGTTTTGAGTTCCTGACTGCAGGGTTTTACTGCTCATAGTATTTTGTTTGTCTCCATACTGCTGAAGAAACTTAATCTGATATATGAAGTTTGTATTATGTTTCCGGCTGATCCTGAAAGCAGGAGAGCTTCACAGTAAATAATCTCAATTGATTGAGAGCGTTGCACGGACCAGCTTGTCTGCGCTGTCGTTCAGATAACGCTGTCGGCTCTGCTTCCATATTTGTAATAACATCTGCACACCATCATGACTAATCTCTCCGTCTCTCTTTATGTGTAGAATTAGTGAGTGTGAGAAATGTGTAAGATAGACTAACCAAAACTGGCTTTTTTTATTCGTCCCACAAGATACTCCATGTGGTTTTATACCATAAGCGTAATGGGATTAAATGTTAAATATCGCTCCATAGCCTTTTTCTCAGCACCATTAAAACAACAACAACAATAATAATAATGCATTCAATAATAGACCTAAATTGGACGATGCAGCAGAAAGTATTTCGACTTCAAAGAAACACTGATTTGATCATAAATTTGTATTTCTGTAGGTTCTTTCATGTTTTCCTAATGTTTGTGTCAGTTTCCTTCATCACTTTTGCTAGTAGGTGCCATACATCTGTTTGTGTATATGCGGTTGTGTGTGTATGGTGCCCTGTGATGCACTGGTGCCTCATGGTGTATTCCCACCTAGTGTTCCAGTGTTCTGTATGGTCTAAAGACCACCATGTCTCTGAACATGATTAAGCAGTGACTGTAGTTAATGCCTTTTAAAATGTACTGTATGTTTGACTTTAAATAAAGACGAATGTCAATAAATAATTACTCTCAAAGCTCTTCTTTTTTATAGTAAATTCATCGTAACTCTGTTTAGTCAGTATTTCTCATTTACCCTTTATCTCTATTCATAGAGATAAAGCTTCATCTCTATCTTCTATATCTATATCCAAGTCATTTGTCACCAAAGTTT
This sequence comes from Silurus meridionalis, assembly GCF_014805685.1. Classification (NCBI taxonomy): domain Eukaryota; kingdom Metazoa; phylum Chordata; class Actinopteri; order Siluriformes; family Siluridae; genus Silurus; species Silurus meridionalis. The sequence continues at coordinate 20,288,189 of NC_060890.1, forward strand.
ACGAGCATTAATCTTCCAACCACTTATGGTACTTCACCATTTACTATAGTTGCTGTATTCAGTCCCTTCAGTTGTTCTTAATTTTGCATAAATATCATCAGAAAGAAACAGACTTTCATTTGTGACATATACAAGTACAGCACAGTGGAATTCTTTCTTCACATCCCCAAGATTATTAGGTAGCTAGGGTCAGCTATGATATACCACCACTGAAGCAAAGAGGGTTAAGGGCCTTGCTCAAGGGCCCAAAGGTGCTTGGGCTTTCAATCAGTGACCCGAAGCATTAACTGTTGAACTCCCACTTCAGCCTTCATTTATGTTTATGAACATTTTACATAAGCTCAGCTGACAAGTTCAAATTGTTTACATATATTAAAAATAGGGCTGTCAATCGATTAAAATATTTAATCATGATTAATCGCATGATCGTCATTAGTTAACTTGCGATTAATCGCGACTTAATCGCACATTTGTATCTGTTTTAAATGTACCTTAAATTAATATTTTAAGTTTTTCATAATATAATTCAAATGGGCAAGACAAATATGGAAGCTTTATGCAAATATATGTTTATTATTAGTGAAACCATATTCAACATAGAGCATGAAGAACAAATATTCTTGAAAATGTTTTTAAGTAATTTTGGTCTTTTCAATGATGTAAATCATCAGGACACCAAATGGAACTTTTGCTATGTTTCCAATGAGGTAATACCGGAGAAACTGTACCTCTTCTACCTTTCATACAGATTACATAATCAGAGAATAATTGAGAAAATAGACATTTATATATATATATATATATATATATATATATATATATATATATATATATATATATATATATATATATATATGTGTCTGTTAAGCAAAATATTCACTGAGATTCAGGTGGTTTTATTTATGTCTGTGAAGAGAGATGACAGATAGCAGAGGGCACAACCTGCCTGTTTTCTTTATTTTACAAAAGCACAGTGTTTTGTTGTTACTATGAGTGTATACAAATAAAAGTAGACCCTTTACAGATTTGAATGATGTATTGCTCTTATCTGTATGATCAAAAAAGACAGAGTAATTTGAGGTCGTTTCGGCACTATTAGGAAAAAATAGCACAAAACACGGCAGCAAGTTTGTCGCCCCCCAGAGGGTTAATTGTGTGCATTATGGCGGATTATGGTGCTGATTAAAAATTTCGCGCATCAGTAAAACAAATGTTTAGTGATTAAAAATTATTTTTCTGTCGTGAATAAACGTGTTGCGTTGAAGCTTTTAATTTCGCCTCTTTTCTATTTATTTATTTATTTATTTATATTCATAATAAAAATGGTCACTGAAATGCACGCTGCATTAATCGCGCATTAATGAAATTAGTGTCGTTAAAAGGAATTTGTCTTAACGCGTTTTTAATGCGTTAATTTTGACAACCATAATTAAAAATAATGAATAGTAAATAAACTTATAGGCACTAAACTTATATAATCTTTTATACAACATTATAAACTTTTTATCTCTGTAAAGCTGTTTTGAAACCATTTCCAATGTTAAAAGTTCTATACAAATAAAAATGAATTAAAAATGAACTATTTTTCATTGATTCTTTTGGTATTCTCCTGTGTAATCTTCTAACGCTTAAAAAATGAAAGATCCAGCAACTTTTTATCCTAAAATCTTACTAAAAGTATATGTATAACATGTATGGAGGTAAAGGAGAGGTTGGGAATGGAAAAATCTGAGGTTAGTCCACCGCATCTAAAAACATCACATACATTTGTGTACCTCCAACTGTGTGCAACAGTTTGAGAAAGAACCACAAATGCTAGAAAAGTCAAGTGTTTCAATACATTTTTCCATATTGTGTATTTATGATGCACACACATACAAACACAATCACACCAAGAAATATTATTTTTAGTCTTATGGATGAAGCTCATATGCACAAGATAACAATAACACAATAATATATATTTAGTTATTGTTAATGTATGGCAAATAATTAAAATCCATCTGTATATATTATTCCCTTTTTACATCCAGGTGTAGGAACTGAATTTGAAGCCGTCTTTGAGAAATGGATTAGTCATTTAGAGCATTTTCTTTAAATATTAACCAGCCTGTGATATATTTAGCACTCAGAATGCAAGTGTTGAGAAGATGAAGATGAGTGGTGATGAGGATAGATACAGTGCAGTATGAACATTGCTATAAAATATGCAGCCTTCTTTGTTTTGAATTGTTTGAGAAAGCTGTGTGCTTGGCCTTACTGGTGTTCCATAAACACACTAGTGGGTCATAATCCATATTAATGTGCAATAATGGGAGAAAGGCCCTTTGTCCTACAAGCTTGATTACTTGCTGTATAGAGCAGCTCAATGGTGTTCCAGCACAAACACTACAGAGTAGGAAAACCAAGAAAAAGAAGAAGCACAATAGAGGTTTCCTAAAATCTTTGGCATTTTGATTTCAGTGACCCCGTGCTGTGTGTGTGTGTGTGTGTGTGGGTGTGGGTGTGTGTGTGTGTGTGTACTAAAATAATAGATGTGTGTATGCAAAAAGAATAACTATTAAGATTTGAAGTAAGTGGAGATGTTTTGTAGATAGCTCTTCTATTTAGTTGAATTTGTTTACCAATTGTTTAATATACATAATAATAATACACCTTGTGTGTCCAAACTTTTGGTCTGTACTGTATATATATTATATATACAGTACAGACCAAAAGTTTATATATATTATATATACAGTACAGACCAAAAGTTTATATATATTATATATACAGTACAGACCAAAAGTTTATATATATTATATATACAGTACAGACCAAAAGTTTATATATATATATATATATATATATATATATATATATATATATATATATATATATATATATATATATATACAGTACAGACCAAAAGTTTGGACACACCTTCTCATTCAAAGAGTTTTCTTTAAAGCTTTCCTTCAAAGTAGGCATCAAGAGAATGCCAAAAGTGTGCAAAGCAGTAATCTAAGCAAAAGGTGGCTACTTTGAAGAACCTAGAATATGACATATTTTCAGTTCACTTTTTAGTTATGTATATAATTCCACGTGTTAATTCATAGTTTTGATGCCTTCAGTGTTACTCTACAATTTTCATAGTCATGAAAATAAAGAAAACTTTTGGTCTGTACTGTATATTTGTCGAAAATATTCCTGAAATATTCCTAAAATGTCCTGATGCAGAACATTAAACATTTATACAATAACAATAAACTATTTATCAAATGTATTTGCTTTACTCTGTAATTAATATTGTTTTTCTTTTACTGATATTTCACCTGTGAGTTAACTGGTTTTAGTTGGAGACTTATCAGCAGCTGTGGCGACCCCTAATGGGAGGAGAAGAAAGAACAATAATAAGTAGAAATAGAAGAAGAAGAAGAAGAAGAAGAAGAAGAAGAAGAAGAAATAGAGGAAAAGACAAATAGGAAGAAATAAAAGAATAAGAAGAAATAGAGGAAAAGAAGAATAAGAAGAATACGAGGAAGAAAAGAAAATAAGAAGGATAAGAAGAAAAGAAGGAAAGAAGAATATAAGGAAAAAGAAAAGAAGAAGAATAAGAAGAAGAATAAAAATAAGAAGAATAAGAAGGATTGAAGAATAAGAAGAAAAGAAGAATAAGAAGAAGAAGGAGGAAAAGAGAAGAAAAGAATAATAAGAAGAAGGAAAAAAGAAGAATAAGAAGGATAAAAATAAGAAGAATAAGAAGGATTGAAGAATAAGAAGAAAAGAAGAATAAGAAGGATTGAAGAATAAGAAGAAAAGAAGAATAAGAAGAGGAAGGAGGAATAAGAGAAGAATAAGAAGAAGAATAAGAAGAAAAGAAGAATAAGAAGAAGAATAAGAAGAAAAGAAGAATAAGAAGAATAAGGAAAATAAGAAGAATAAGAAGATAAGAAGAATAAGAAGGAGCAGAAGAGGAAACAGGAGAAGAGGAAGAAAAAGAAATGAACTGGTTTCAGTGTATGGTAATTACATTTACCATTATATTCATACTTTAAGTTTAAAGTCCTACCTGAATCAATCCACCTTTTAATTCCATCATTATGACGCCATGACTATAGAAACCGTCAGAATTATAAAGAACCACAGTATAGTTACACACTAGATATACACTATACACTTTAAACTATAGCTAGTGTAATTATCACTGCTGCACTGCAAACTTCATTACATACGGGTGATGCAGCTGTGGCTGCAGTGAAAGGAGAATTGTTTTTTTGACTGCAGCTGCAGATGTGATAGTAACACTAGCATAAACACAGCTGGTGTTTTTTCCATGTTAGAGAAAATGATCTGTGATGCGGGCGACTCAAAAAAGATTGTAAACTTTTCCATGGATGTATGTCTCACTCTGTATGCATATATATCCACCTTTTTCCTACGCCCTATTACGCTTTGTGCAAACTATGGGTGGATCTTCCATTACAAGATAAACAATTATTCGCTGCAGTGTCGCTACTCATTCTATTGTATTATATCATTACCGCCATTAGTATTGGGCTAGTAGTAGAAGCCAGATCCGAGCGCTAGCTAGTATTTTAAATCTACAAGCTATAATCCTAGGGAGAAAAGTAATAAAGAGTAAGCACATGTTGTAAGCCTTTTAATGCAATTTGAACATATTCCCGCCTGAGAAACAAAGCACACATAAACAAAACATATTGCTGGTATCACAAATCATTTAAAGCTGTTATGACTTCCAGTGGAAGTTATACCCAAAATCGTTTTTACTTCAACACCCCATAGGAAAAAGGTAATAACTGCAGGTTATTTTGTGATTATTGTACATAAAACCACAAGAGCTTGACAATGGACCCAGTCATGGTAGGTTGTTAAGACACTAAATTTGGGCAACATTGAAAAAATATAGTTTTAAAACATAATTTTGATCACAAGGCTGTGCCATCTTTCACGTCTGGTACTTTTAGAATGTAATATTTATTATAAATAGCACATTAGCACAATGCATCATGGGAATCATCTTCAAAAGAATAATAGGCTGCAAAACAGGATGCATATGAACATATGAATATATCATTAACATCTAAACTTGCAATCCACCTCCCTGAATCATAATCTTCTTCTTCTTTTGGTTAGGGGTCACCACAGTGGATTATCTGTCTCCACACTATCCTCTCCTCTACATCTGCTTCTTTCAAACCTACCTGCATGTCTTCCCTCACCACATCCATAAACCTTCCTCTTTTCCTCCTGCCTGGTGGATCCATACTAAGCATTCTCCTTTATATATACCCCATGTCCCTCCACTGCACATGTCCAAACTATCTAATTCTGGACTCTCTCACTTTGTCCGCAGTCCTCGCTCTCCTCCTCTTCTTCTTCTTCTTCTTCACCTTCACTGCCATCCTATAGATCATCAACAGATGCTTCGACACCATCTTTCAGGTTGCATCTGCTTTGGCCAGCAGTAGCTCAATTTTCAATTTTATTGTACTATTATAATTAATAAACTTTTCATTAGTTTTTATTTGCAGTATTTATTTTATTGACTATTCATTTATTGACTATTATTTTAGTGCTTAAATATACAGAACGATGTCTGCCTTCTGTTCTGTTTTCTTATTGATGGTCAATAATCACTTAACATTTCTGTTTTTTTCCCAGTATTCAAATAGGACTGAGATACAGTATCTCACAAAAGTGAGTACACCCCTCACATTTCAGCCATCTCAGTAAATCTCCTCAATAGAAATTATTATAGAATATTATAATTATTATTAGAATTATATAATTATTATAATAATATTTTATTTAATTTTATTTATAATCTATAGAATTATTATAATAAATTATTATAATATTATTATAGAAATAAAAATTGATATATTTTAGAGTAGTCAATGTGCATCTTGTATTGCAGTAGAGATTTACTAAAAAATAACAACATACAGCCATTATTGTCAAAATAACTGCCAACAAATGTGAGTACACCCTAAGTGAACATGTCAAAACTGTGTCCAAAGTGTAAATATTTTGTGTGAGCACCATTGTTATTTATCACTGTCTTAATACTCCTGGGCATGAAATTCACCAGAACTGCACAGGTTGCTGCTGGAATCCTCTTTCACTCCTTCATAATGACATCACTGAGCTGCTGGATGTTAGACACATGGGGTTTCTCCATCTTCCACTTCAGGATGCCCCACAGGCGCTCAATTGGGTTCAGGTCTGGAGACATACTTGGCCACTCCATCACCCTAACCCATCCTTCAGCTTTCTCAGGAAGGCAGTTGTCATCTTTGTGGTGTGTTTGCGGTCATTATTATTTTGAAATCCGATGTTTGGACCAGGAAAGGCATCGGGTTCTGCTTCAGAATGTCACAGTAAATGTTGGAGTCCATGCTTCCCTTAATGAACCACAGCTCCCCAGTACCAGCAGCACTCATGCAGCCCCAGACCATGATGCTAGCACCACCATACTTGGCTGTATTCAAGACAAACTTTTCTTGCTCCTCCTTACAAGTTAAATTTATTTCAATTTTATTTGTTTAGCACTTATTAAAATTGACATAGTCTCAAAGCAGCTTTAAACAGAATGTGTAAGTTTATTGCCTAAAAGTTAGTTCCTTCTAATTGTTTATCCCTGATAAGCAAGCTAATGGTGACGAGGGGAAGAAAAACTTCCTGGGACGGTATGGGGAAGTAACCTTAAGAGGAACCAGACTCAAAAGGGAACCCATCCTCATCTGCGTAGCACCAAATGTAAATTCATTGCAGTTACATTGTTGAGGTGTGTAGTAATAGAAATCACCAGGGCGTCGCCACACGTGCTGAATGACATCTATGTGAAACAAGTTTATCTTAGTCTCATCAGACCAGAGGACATGGTTCCAGTAATCTATACTTTTGGACAGGTTGTGTTCAGCAAACCTTTTGTGAGCTTTCTTGTGAGCCAGCTGCAGAGGAGGCTTCCTACTGGGACGACGTCCATGCAAACCGACTTGCTGCAGCGTGTGGCATGTGGTCTGAGCACTGACAAGCAGACTTTCCATTCTATAATCTCAAAGGCAATTCTACGAGCATTAATGCTTCTGTTTTTTAAAGCAGCTTCTGCACCTGACATACAGCACATGAACTCACCTTCTTTGATGGACTCTCCCAAGGGTCCATCAACTTCTTGGATGGACCCTTGGGAGGTCTGTTCCGAGTGGAACCCGTCTTAGAAAACCTCTGTATGACCCTGGCCACTGTACTGTAACTCAGGTTCAGGGTGTAACTGATCTTCTTATAGCCTCGGGCATCTTTGTGGAGAGCAACAGTTATAATTCTTAAATTCTCAGAGAGTCTTTGCCATGATGTGCCATGTTGAACATCCAGTAGTCAGTATGAGAGAATTGTACTCAAAGCACCAAATTTTAACTGCTCTAATACAAGACATGCACATTTGTATTGTCCTGTCAAGCAGACAAAAACATGAACGGTTACACAACATACAGCTGTTGTCTCTTAGTGTGTCCTCATATAACTTACATTATTTCCATATTATTTATTATCTGATTCTGAATGATTATTTTGGAAAATTACCGGATTCTCTCCGCCACATCTGTCTATGACTCACTCTTGATGCATTGTCTGACATTAATCCGGTCCGTGGCGCAAAAAAGTTTGGGGACTGCAATAATAGCTGTATGTTCAGAGTTTTTGTTCAGAGGACAGTAAACTGGTACTGATATACAAGCTGCACATTGACTACTTTAAAATATAACCAAGTTTAATTTCTATAGTATTGTTGAAAAGATATACTAAAATAGTTACTCTATGTTCTGACCTGAAGCACATTAAGGGTTATACACAGAAAAGCCTTTTCCTCACAGACAAGACTTTATATATATATATATATATATATATATATATATATATATATATATATATATATAGTAAATTAAATGATATTACATTAGTGGCGTCTCCACAATTTTTTTACCAAGAATTAAAAAATATAGATACAAGACAAGTATGAGCTTTTGCAGTTCAACTCACCTTCTTTTGGGCAAATTAGGTTAAGCAATACAGACTTTGGTTAGTTGTAGTTACACACATTTGAATGAAATATTTAACAACAACATAAAAAACATATGAAGCTGTACATTTGTAGGAATACTCTTATAGTAAACTATTCCACACTGAAACACTCATATGGATTTATAAACATCTAATGATTTATCAGAACCAAGAATGCAGTGGGGTAAGATAAGTTTATGGATTAGTATAGCAACTAATTTATTTACAAAGAACTGATTATACATAAATACATTTACATCTTCAGCATTTAGCCTTATCCAGAGCATCCTATGATAATCTTATTTATACAAGTGAGCAGTTGAGGCTCAAAGGGGCTTGTTTAAGGGTCCAGCATCACTGGTGCAGGGATTTTAACTCATGACCTTCTGATCATATTTTGTCTTCTACAGACAATTACAACAAATTGAAAACTGAAAGGCTCAGCCATATTACATACTTATACACAACTCAAAGTGTATCAGTAATTCTTAAATATTAAGTGCTGCAAGACTGAAATTACACAAAATATCCACTAGGTGTCACTATTGACCAGCCCGTAACAAGCGTGAGTGTGTGTGTGTGTGTGTGTGTGTGTGTGTGTGTGTGTGTGTGTGTGTGTGTGTGTGTGTGTGTGTGCGTGCGTGTGTGCGTGATGGCTGGGCACTTTTTCTGGCAGGCCACAATTTTCTCTGTTGAACAGCTTCATTGTGCTGTGTGTGTATGAGCCAGTGTTCACTGGGGACAAATGGCCGATGGTCCTGTCACACACACATGGCCGATGGTCCTGTCACACACACATGGTCGATGGTCCTGTCACACACACACACACACACACACACACACACACACACACACACACACAAATAATAATAATAATAATAAATACCAATTATAAAGCATTATATTATATTATATTATATTATATTATATTATATTATATTATATTATATTATATTATATTATATTATATTATACTAGCTTTGTTGTTACAGATTTATTTGACATTTGGTTATGCCCTTTTGAGATTTTGATTTAGATTTTTGGAACATTTATACTACATGACCACATTTGACCCTTTCTTAAATAAGCCAATTTTCTGGCTGAAACCGTATGAAAATTACAAATATAAAATTCTTAATATGCATATGTGTTATATAATATTAGAAGTCTGAAAAAATAAGAACACACAATGAAACACAAAGTTTTCACTGTAAGAGAAATATTTCAAAACACTATCACGCCTAGTCTGCTTCCCCCAGTTCCCCAAACCTGAAGCTGTAATATATGGTATATTACTTGTACCTTGCTGCTTGTGATTGCTTGCTTGGTTCTCCTGCAGAACATTTTGGATCCGGTTCTGAATAGAGGGAAAGAGGTTAATAATCTTGTTTTGCTCCTGCCTGTCCAGTCTGTGCCAGTATAGTGATAGTGAAGCTCCCAGAAGAGCCTCCTTCCTCTTACACTGCCAGCACAACATCTCCAATAACACAATGCATTTGCTTAATGAAAATACTCTGCAATTATTAAACGACATATTTTTTTTTCAGCAATTACTGCAGGAAATTTACTCCAATGTGCTGCAATGAGGACATTTTAAACTATAGCTGGACGTCTCAGTTATGCTACTAGCATAAAATATGAAACGTATCTAATTTACTAACAGCTTTTTAACATCCTGCTGTATATATCAATTTCTTTTTTTTAAGTGTGGCTATGAAGGTTCCTCGTATAGCATCATCATGAAGTCTGCCATAACTTTTAATGTGCAACATTCCTGCGTTTAAAATATTGTTAAATTACCTCAGCAAAAGACTGGTGTCGTTATATAAAATACGCACAGTGACATTTATCGTTTTGAGCTTTTTGTATTTTCTTTTGCTAACTTGGCTGTTCATGATATTTTAATGATTTAACATTTAATTGCGTCTAAATGTTAAACGGCCAATTGACCTTATTTCTGTATAATAGGATGCATGGACTGAATGTGATTAAAGCACATGAAGCATTCCCAGCTCCTATTTATCCCTATTATAGAGCTTTATTTTAATCTGAAATGGACTGCAGGACATTGCTGATGTCTTGTGGCCAACAATCATGTCCTTAGTGTGTAAGAATGCAGAAGGGATTCCCCTTAAGGGTGATTTTTCCAGACGTTTCCAATCATGATCACATGTCACAGCAACAGATGAACATGCCTGAAGGTTTCACTGATTAATTTAAGTCTTATGATCTTTTGTGGCAGAAGAGCTGTTTCTCCACAATCATGTTTTTTTCTCCTTTTTATATCAAAAAGTGAATTCATGTTTATTTGACGATGTGTAAAAAAAACGTTAAATATTTAAGACAAGGTATATAAGCTACATGGACAAAAGTATTGGGACATCTGTCTTTTCAAGCCATATGTTCTTATGTTCTTCCCCAAACTGTTTCAGGAAAGGTGCACACAGCTGTATAGGACTGAAAATGCTTGAACCATGGATTACAGTGGAAGATCTTAAGTAACCTGCTATAGAGCTCTGACCTCAACTCTATTGAACACATTTCAGATAGGTATACAATGAGTACATATCTCCACAAGCACACGCCAACATCTAGAGGAACATCTGCTTATTATAACACTATATTGAGACTAAATGTGGACTGGGATGTTAAAAAGCACATTAGATTTATATCACCAAGTGTCCACAAACTTTTGTCTATTTAGTGTAATTTTCCTCTAATACACAAGGACTGGTTGCATATCTGTGCCCTCTCTCTCTCTCTCTCTCTCTCTCTCTCTCTCTCTCTCTCTCTCTCTCTCTCTCTTTTTCTTACATACTTTCTTTCTTGCTCTCTCACAGTCGAGACAGAATTGGAGCTGTCTGAATAGAAATGCCCCCCTAATGTGGTATCGGAAGTACCCACGGATAAAGAGGCTATTGTCTGTGGGCTGGTGGATGAGAACTGAGAGATGAGTAAGCCAGGGCAACATCTGTCACCGTGTTCTTTGCTTAATACTACAAGCTTTGACACTTATATTTACGCAAATATGCAACAGTGCTACATCTGACAAAACAAGTTTCGCTGATAAAATAGGTTTTGTTTTTGTGGTGAGTGCGCAGATTCAGCAGGCTGTTGCATGATAGAAGGATTTTAATACAAACTTTCTTTTCTCCCAAGTATGTTTTTTTTTTTTGTTGTTTTCCATGTTAAGACTTTCAGTGGTGGTGTCACAAATGCTGAATAGGCAAAATGAGGTTTGAAAAAAACAAGTTCTATTGTTTAGCATTTTTTCTTTAAAAACCACAGGACAGAATGGACCACTAACTTTTGGACCGACTAATTTCAGCACATAAACAGACTTAACATTCACACACAATGCATGTCTTATTCTTACAATAATGCGTTGAGTTTCAGACTGGACACTGGCTATGCATCTGAAGTGCCTTAAAAACAAGAATGTGTTTTTATATATGCTGCATTTCTATATGAGACACATTTCTGGAGTGAGATGAAGATATGTGAAGTGTTCCAGGGTGGTGATTTCACTTATTAGATCAAAAAGATTCGGACACTGTTTTGTATAAGGGGCCTTGTGAAGCACTTAAACGTTGATAAGTTTGAAATTTCTTGCAAAAGTAAAATCAGAGCAGAAAACAATAATTTTTTTCTTATGGACTGAACAAACCTTTTGGATGTCAAACCAGTCTGTTAAAGTACTCATGGAACGAGATGGCACATTTTGTCACACTTGAGCTGAGCACAAATGGTGAACTATTTACTCTTCTTTTAGACTACCAAAAGCAACACCTGTGCACTTGTTATAATACGTCAGTGCCAGACATTTTTATCTACAAAAAGCCTTGCACCTAACATTTGCTGGTGTCTAAGCATTTCTGCCAGTCTAACTTTGACACTCAATGCAACAATGTAATGTTAGTGGTTGCATTTATCCCCTTTTATCAATCTATTTATGCTTAGGACTAGTTATTTTCAGGATCTATTATTGGTCCAGTCTAATGATTTTGTTTTTGTTACAGTCACTCTGTCCTTAGATTTAGTTTAAGGATATCTAACAGTGCTGAAATTTTCAGCTTGGTCCAAATATCTACCACCGAAACATCTATCACCTCCCAAACCACTGATAAAACCAATAACAGACTAAGGACGGCCCCAGTGCCCAAACAGTGCAAAAAAACACCATGTAAGTGCCCATTAGGGTGCCACTATAATAGATATATCAAGATAGATGCCCTCCAGGATGTCTGGTACGATGGATATAACATGATAAAGTGCCCTCTAGGGTGTGCTTACAATAGAAACAATGTGATGAAGTGCACTAATGGCTAAGTGTCACATGGAAATAAAATATGATGAAGCGCAATCTTGGGTTCCATTCCACTAAAGAATACATGAAGCCTTATAGAGTTCCCCTATGTATTTCCCAAGGAATGATGATGATGAAGGATCCGAACAGGTGCCCTTCCAACAAAAAAAAATGAGATGCAGTACAATATAGGCCTCCCTACAGGTTTCCCTATGCTAGAAAATAGGATGCCCTCAAGGCTTTGCCCTTCAGGCTGCGTCTATTGTACAAAAAATGTGAGTTAATGCCTTCCAAGTGCCATTTATATTTGCCCTGGCCCTTCAGACAGCCTGCTACCAAGCAACAAGACAATAAATCATGCAAAAGTAAAGCAGTTAGTTTTTCTCGGTTTTTGTTTTGGAGTCGGGTTGCTGTTTAGACGAAGCTGGATCATTTAGAACCATAGGTCATTTAGTTTGTGTTTGTATCATTAGCATTTGTGTTGATTTGACGTTTGTTGTATTATAACTGCTATTCTATCTGCCTAAAACAGAAATGCGGAACCCTAAGAAGTGCTTTGCTTGTCCTTCTCAGCAGAGCATGTCAGTGTTAGTAGTATAGCATTATTTTCCCAAATAGGAACCTTTTATGATATTGAGACTCCTCAACTGTCTCAAAAACCAATGAAAACCTATTGTTTTAATGGTGACATGTAAATAAATCATCATACATTAGTGTCCACAGAGACATGTGGTTAGAGACAAAGTGCAGACCGTTATTTGAGCACAGATTTGACACGAGCTGAAAACATAAACTTGAAAAGCTTTTGTGTCTGGTTGTGTGGCACAGCAACAGTCAGCAGCATCTGAAATAATTCCTACTGTGAAAAACCTGGAAAGTTCCACATGGCGCTTTGTTTACTCAGACCTCCTTTGTTACTACTGTTGGTACTGTCTACTTTCTTTCGGCTTCTCCCGTTAGGGGTCGCCACAGTGGATCATCCGCATGTTTGATTTGGCACATGTTTTTATGCTGGATGCCCTTCCTAACGCAACCCTCCCCATTTATCAGGGTTTGGGACTGGCACTGAGGCTTGTGCAACCCTAATGGCTGGGGTTGGTTTCTGTCTACTGTTAATGCTATATTTTTTTTGTATGGGAATTAAAGTCACCACCTCACAACCTATAGACAACACCTTGTGCTTTTACTTGTACTGGTTCTCAAGCAGGTACTAAACAGATAGTACTGGGTTTAGGTTAATAACTGTACTGTGTCTTGTCATGGAGATGTGACATCTGTATTCAATCTTTCAATATCTGCTTAGTATACTCTTTATTACAAGAGTGTAATAAAAGATAAAAAGAACTAATATACACCGGATGAACATATTCATATGACCTTATGATATACAATAATGTATACAGTATGTCTTTTGGACATATTTCTCTCTTGATTCAATCAAAGCACATATGTTTGGCATATGATTGCTCAGGATGTGCGTGCAATTTTAAAACCATATCAAGAAAAAAAACAAAAACAACTGAATGGGTTTATTGAAAGACATGCGTATTGTGTACAATGTGTATAAGTATGGGCAGGATGAAAGTCAAAATGAAGTTTCCAGTAGTTCTTAATAATTCTGTATGAATTAATGTGATTTAGGAGTTTTTATTATTTTTCTTTAATGATTTGAACCCAAGACAGATAAATTAAAGTGCTCATCATCCAGCTCCAGTTTGTTTCCAATTACTATCCTTAATTTGAGAAACTACTGCATTTCTAAGCAATCTCCAGATGTTCTTCTGCTCTCTCTGGCATGAAATGGCATTAAGTAATCGTTTATATTTCTCACCTTCACTTCTACTTGTTTGTATTTTTTTTTCCTGTTTAGAAACACTTATTTATTTGCATATTTCTTTGTGTTGGCTGCAGCTTCAAATAATGTTCTGTAAGTGTCATATGTGTGAATGTGTGTGTGTGTGTGTGCGTGTGTGTGTGTGTGTGTGTGTGTGTCTGAGAGAGCGTGTGTGCACAATATGGCTTCTGAATAATATGCTGTGCCATCATAGACATCTGTCTGCTTTACTACCCATGTGGCGCAGTGAGCAGGGTCGATGCACAGCAAATGCAGCACGGCAAATCCACATCTGACAACCATTCATCGCTGCATTCCATGTGACAGGGTCTATGTCATCCAATAGCTTCTCTGGACATAATGCTAATAAAAAAGCATGGAGCTGCAGCACTGAGGTGTTTAAAGCTATAAAGCTATAAATGTGAACAGCGGAATATATGACTGACACATTTCCCTGTAGTCCTAACACGATCTGGAATAGGGACTTGGAAGCCTTGTTTGTGTCAGAATATCTGTCAAAACTTGTTCTGGACACTGGGGAAGATGCACAAAAACCTAATTAGACATTGTTTTGAGATATGGATCATACCTAATTAATAGCACTGATGTAAATATTATTTGTCATTTTGAATTCTGAACTCATTTGAAATAAGTTACAGAAACACTGTATGTTTGGCAAATAGAAAATAGGCATATACTACTGCAGCTGTTCATGGTTGTGTAATGAGTATCACCGTTGGCTCCAGGGTCCCCAAATCAATCCTGAGCACAAGTTACTATCCATATGAGGTTTTGCATGTTCTACCCGTGTCCTACCACATGGTTTTCCAATGGGTTCTTGCAGGCAGATTGCCTTCAATAAATGATCTATAGATGTGATTGTGTGCGTGGTGCTAAATTTATGATGACAAAAAAAGCATCACATAATATAAAAACATTGCACTGAAGGTTGAAACAAAAAAAAAATGTAATCCAAAAAACAAACAAAATCACAAATCACATAAATCTGAGGTTCACAATGTTACATTTTCTGCTATTTAATGTAAATCAGACTGAGATCAGACGCTCCTTGCATTGCATGTACTTTAAGTGCAATATCTCACTTTTTCAGACTCTATGCAATGTTTAATATTTTTTACAGTTACCCATTATCACTTGTAAAAGAGCAAGAGTCTTTTGTCTGCGTACATTTTTGTAGTATGCAAGAATTCATTTATCATTTTGCATTGTGTCTGTGTAAGTCTATACAACTAGCACAATGATTCCATTGTAAATAGATGCACAAAGCACTTTCTCTGTGTATGAAAAAATGGTACCTGGTACAGTATTTGGAATGATCTAAAGTAGCATGATTATTATTTTAATGGTATGCTGCTTCCTATACTCTACATTATGCAAATGTCTGGTCACAAGTTACCTTTCCTTTTTTGCTAAAGTATATTAGACCGTAGAACAAAACAAAACAAAAAAAAAAAAAAATCAATTTGGACATAAACCAAGCTGTGGCTGATTGACTGCATCTGAGAGCACATTTCATCCAAATTTAATTTTCCTGAACCGTTCCTTCAGCTTTTAAACCTGATTATCAACCACAGTCTATTACTGCGCCAAAGAAGACAAATCAATAGTTGGCATAATGAAGGGTCATTTACTGTAAAGTGCATTTGCCCACTAATATTCATCAGAAAGCATTTCTGATTTCACGCCCATTCTCAGGGTAGAAAATGTGCAGGGAAGGGAACAAACCAACAAAAACCAACAACTTCTGCATCACTAACACACCTATGATTAATGGTTTATCGGCTTTTCTAGATATTCTCCTTGTATAACTGTGTTATTAAACACAGATGATTATTTGTAAAATGCAGGAACATATTGTGCCTAAAATTTCTATTCATATGCACCTATACAGCACCAGACAAGACAGCAATATTGCATAAGGAAACATTAATTTGTCAATAATACCCAGCTACACAATATTCTCTAACAGGGTTTGTACAGAAACTAATGAAAGACAGTGAACATGGTATCATCAAACTCACCTGGGATTATTTTATAGCAAAAATGCTCATTTGAATGTCATGTCTTTGATGTGCTTCTATAAATCTCCACATTCCTAATATGCCTGCAGTTGAGCTTTAAATCCTATCATGTTGCTCTCAGGCATGGGAATTAAAGTATGGACAATGATAAACATGTGAATATGTTGTTGTCTATATGGTAAATATGTTAAACTATTCATAATTTAGAACAAAAACTCACTACTGATGTCATATAATGAAAGGAGTGGGATGCCAGTGCAGAATTATTTAAGCAAGTGAAACAAAAAGCTACAGTAAGCTAACAGTAAGATACAAGAACTATGAACATAAATAAGAGATAAATCTAAAACAGGCAATAATGACAAGGCTGGGGAACACACACATAACACCAGCAAAAGCTTGACCATACGGAGACCAGAAGTGAAACAGCATGCTTAACAAGACATAATAAGACACAGGTGAGGGGGATTAGAGACATGTGAGAGCCTTGTGAGATGGAAGGCTGATAGGTAATAGAGATTATTGTCAGTTTTGGCACAATCCTGACATGACATTAAAATGTATTTGTTTTTCTTATTGAACTCTCTAAATCAGGGGGCACCAACCTTTTTGAACCTGAGAGCTACTTCTTGTTTTCAGTTTGATCTGAAATAACAAATTTGCTCAATTTACCTTTTATTATATGTTATTATTAATAATGAATGATATTCATCTATGTAGGTTCCCTGGTGGTATAGTGGTTAGGATGCGGCGCTCTCACCGCTGCGGCCCGGGTTCGATCCCTGGTCAGGGAACCAACCCCAGCCATTAGGGTTGCACAAGCCTTAGTGCCGGTCTCAAGCCCGGATAAATGGGGAGGGTTGCATTAGGAAGGGCCTCCAGCGTAAAAACGTGCCAAATCAAACATGCGGATGATCCGCTGTGGCGACCCCTAATGGGAGAAGCCGAAAGAAATGAAGAATGATATTCATCTATGTGAAGACACTGATCATGTTAATGTTTTCTTCTAATAATTATCAACAATGTAGGAAACAGCTATTTTTAGAAAAGGCCCAAAAAAAGGCTACCTGGTGACCCCTGTTGAACCATGTTGGTGACCCCTGCTCTAAATACTGGGTCAATTTTTTTGAGCATACCCAGTTTTGCAACATTTGTAAATTTTATTTAAAGCAAGGAAGTGAGATGCTTTATAGGTATAGTGCTACAATTAAATATATCTAACTGTAAGATAACATTAAAGAAATCTTACATTTGATTGTAAACCTTCTCATTTAGACAGGTTCGTGTGGCATTCTTGTTGAATTTTCAAACTTGCTCAAATAAACAACTTAATATATATAAAAATAGTGTATTGCAAGTAATTACGGCAGATCTGTTCGGACGTCATTCAGTTAAATACGTAAAAAATATAATTCAATGATGTATTTGCATCTCATTATACCAGTTTGAGGAGGGTATGTTTTTATTTTCATTTTGTTTATGTATGAGCTTTTCCCAAATAAACAGTAGAAAAAACCCAATGGTTCCTTAACTGCATGTTCCTTTCATTTATATGCAACAAACAAAGGTAATGTAACTGTATAAAGATTTACTTTGAACAAACAAATATAGGAATTCATAAATATTAAACTTTAATTTCTTTGCAAAATCCTCCCTTACCATGAATAACAGCTTTACACACTTTTGGCATCCGGACAGTTCATTTCTCCAAGCATATATCTGGAATACTTTGCCATGCCACTTGTCAAGCCAAAGGTGTACTTTTCTAGTTGGAGATATTTTCCTGACCTTGTGATCAAGTTCATCCCAGAACAGTTTAATGGGATTAAGGTGTTATGACTGGGAAGGTCATTCCATGATAAATAACACTCCAGCAGACTGTTTGCTCTCTTAAAAATGCTTGCAGATTTTGGATGTATAATTTGTATAATTGTCTTATTTGCATGGTGAAGTTGGTTCCAGATAAAAAAAAAATCGAAGCTGCGCTCCATATTAAATAAAATGTTTTTGATTATGGAATGGTAGCCATGCTGGTTCAGGATTCCTTTCACCTGGAATACATCTCCAAACCCCCCTGCTCCAAAACAACCACAAACCATTACGCTTCCACCTCCATGTTTGGCTGTGGGTGTGAAGCAGCCTGCTAAAATCTTCCGTCATGTTCTCTGTCTTACATTTCTTTTGTTAGAGCCAAACTGTAAAATTCAACTCATCTGTCCACAGAACTTTCTTTCAGACATTGTCCAATACTTGTGTTTTTATCTCTTACCTAGTTTGTTGCATAGAAACCAAATGACAATGCATGTGTTTTAAAAAACCTAAAAATTAGATGTTTCCAAACTTTTGACAGGCACTGTACATGTCCACATTGCAGAATGGGGTTATTCTTTTCCTTTAAGCTCATTATGTTTCAAAACATTTATAACAATTCTGTTGAACATGAGCAAAATGAAAAACAGTGCATGCAATACTGACCAGATTTGGGTTCCAGAATATAAAACTTTAGACTACAGCTTTTATCTCGAGACTTTGTGATTACTGCTGTCTGAAGTGTGTGTTCTGAATGTGCACACACACACACGCACACGCACACACACACACACACACACACACACACACACGCAGCAGGGTGATTTGCAAAACAAAAGGTTTTGTGTGTGTGTGTGTGTGTGTGTGTGTGAGACATACAGCGGCGCGTTTGCTGCTCTCTGCGTACAGCAGTGTAATGTAGAGTGTTGATTGGCTTTGCGCACGCGCTTTGCAGATCAGCCTCCAGCTGTGAAAAGTTGGGCTTTAGAGGAGCGCACGGTCGCCAGCGGTGGTGGATCGGATGTTCCCGAAGTTCAGCTCCTCATCAGCTGTTGCTCTGCATGTGATGGTGCCGTGATATCAGTCCGATCTGGCCCTGGTCAGCGCGCTTCGATCCGGGTCAGATCAGTCTCTCACTGGCAGCATGGCATCCGGAGCTCAGCTCGCGCTCGCGCTCGCGGGTCTTTGCGGCGTGCTGATGCTCGCGCTCTGCTCCGGTGACAGTCTGTCTAACGAAGGTAAGACTCAGGTTTTTAACCAGTTTGCATGAGAGACAGTTGTCTTTTCTCGTGACATTCACTGAATACCCAGGGTTTAATGAACAGTTTGTGTTACTGAGACATTCATATATCTGTAAGAGTTTACTGTCCAAACTGTCAGTTAATAACTCGATGCAACACATTAGGAAGTTGGATAAACAATGCGCGTTATTAAGTTATTCAGCATTTAACAGCCCTTTATTTATTGCAGTGAATGTTTCTCCATTATCAGATTACAAGCGCCTTGGGTGAACTCTAACGATTTCTTTTTATGCATCTTGTTTTACACAAGTAATCATACTGTAATTACGTGAATGCATCATTTTACTGCATGTGATGTTGACTTCCTGGAGGAATTATGATCAAAATTAGATTTTTGCACAAGAATATATTACGAATTATTTATTTGCATGCACACATGCAAGTATACATCGAGTTTGGCTACTTTGAGAGGACCTGAGTAAACATGTTGGATGAATTACTTTGAAAATATGATGTTTTGCATATTTTGTTTTATTACAAAAATATATTTTCCTATTAAGGCAACAGTGTGGGGTGTGTGGGTTAATCCACTGCAATAGAAGCTTCAGCATTGCAAGTGTTAATATCAGTGCCTTTCTTTGTACCTACTGTAAGACCACGCTGCTTTCATCAAGACTACCAGTGTACTTAGATTCACATCAAAGGTATTTATAACAGGGTTTTGATTTATACATGGTGCCTTCATTTCATTCAACTCTCAGGATGAAGTTTTTTGAACAGTTTCTTGTGGATTTAAGGAAATTGGAATACCTCTCCAACTATGTGTCTATGATATACTGCTCTGCTCTGGAGCAAAGGAGTAATATAGACTTAAGTGCTATGTCGACTTTTGTGTTTGTGTGTGTGTGTGTGTGTGTGTGTTTTCTTTTGCCTACATTAATTGCTTTCTGTGCTGTTCCTGATTGGTTAAGCACTTCAGGTGAAAGCAAACATGGTGATTAGATCACTCCCACTTCTCCCTGTGTGATGGCTGTTTATATCAGGATTTAACAATTGCACTCTGTTGTTGTCTTAGAGTTCATGTTCCCGTGTGGAGCGAAATTAATTGCTCAAATATAACGCATTATAAAGGTACGCCGAATGCATTATCAGTGTTGACATTTCTGCAGTGAAATTAAAATCCATGCCATCTACCTTATCTAGCCATGGTAATTATGGAAGGCTATGGGGAGGACGACACTAATGAGTATGATTACAGACGGCCGCGACAGCCATGATAGATTCATCAACTTGCCTACTGACACAGATGTTCTATTGGATAGAGGTGCACCCTATTAACCAGGTGAATTGAAATGTTTTTGACAGGATTTTGGGGCTCTTTTTGTACTAGAGCTTTGTGCAGTTTGAAAAGACAACAACAAGTAGGGGGGGATATGGTAGCTTAGTGGTTGAGGCTTTGGGTTACTGATCAGAAGGTCGGCGTTTAAGCCACAGTATAGCTCTGCTGCCACTGTGTGGCCCTTGAGCAAGACACTTACTCCTCCATGCTCCAGGGGTTCTGTATCACAGCTGACCCTGCGCTCTGACCCCAGCTTTCTAACATCGCTGGGATATGCGAAGCAATGGTGTAATGTTTATGTGACAAGTAAAAGCCTCTTTCTTTCTTTTTCTTATAATCATTCAGTTTTCTGGGAAGAGATCATCTGCAACCTTAACTCTATCAAGTTACAATTCTTTTAGTTAAAGATTTGTGTTGAATTCCAATTAGTTTTAATGAATTAATTAACTTTTACTGAAGATAATGGAAAATATTGACCACCTATAAAAATTCTCCCTTGATAGATCTAGTTATTATACACAGAAGGAACGACGTAACCATTTGTTCAGTTCAGTACCACGTGCTCATACAAAGTACTCTCATTCCCTCATTATTATGTTTTGAAAGATTAATTTGAACATTATTGTCAGGTTTGTTTGAATTTCACTTTCTCACATGAGAATCATATCAAATGCACAAATATAAAAGTAATTGGGAATGTAATCGGAGGAATGTCGGAAAAACTCTTTCATATTATTAAAAATGAATGATCCGCCTCATTTGTTTGGAGAACCTCAATCAATTGACTGTATACATTCTCAAATAATTTTTTCCTGATGCGTGTTATATTCTAGATTGCCAAATTGCTGTAGTAAAGTCTGACCACCGAAGTAACCTTCATGTTTTTCCTCATACACATATTTGCACAAACCATGTATCATTTGTGTTTTCTTATCTCCTTCCTCTTTTTCTCTGTCTTGCCTTCATCTTGTTTAACTTAATACAGAATCTTTGAGGATTCCTGCAGAGGCACATATAAAAAAAAAACAAAAAACAGGCTTCTAGTTTCTAGCAGTATACATAAAGCGTTCATTTTTTAATGCAATTTCGATACATCGGCTGCATCGTTATAGGATTTTTAGGTGGAATGTAAACATGATGGTAAGAAGACAAGCCGATCGGAGAAAGGATGTGGGAAAAAGGCAGAAAAATGATTGAGAATGGTTAATGCAGACATGTGATGATGTGTGAAAGCAGAAACAACTGGCCTGAGGAGAAAACTCCTGCTCCTAAGCCTCCCCCCATATGTGTATGTAAACTCATTCTGGGACTCCTTTGTTGTTTCTCTCTTTTATTTTTCCCCCTGATCTTTATGCCTCATCACTTGTTGTTCTCATTCTCACATACCCACTGTAAGCAGCCATTAGTATAACTGGGGTGCATTTGCAAGTGAACTCATGTGTCTTGCGTCATGCTGAAAACTCACCTTGTGTGGGAAGCAAACTGATGTGGGAAAGAAAGCAGTGGCACTTGGTGAGAAGGAAAGGCAGGAAGGCACAGGAAAGGCAGGAAGTTGTGACCTTACCCAGGTTGTTAAGGGCTAATAAAGGGATAATTAATCTATTTTGGCCTGAAGGTTCCTCATAAGAGCAGGTGCCGCTCTGTGTTTCAGGAGGTTAAATTGGAACAGGATGAGATTGTGCCGTGAAGGCAATGCAAGAGTCCAACATAAACGCAGGGGGAGCTGGTAAATTAACCACATGTATGAATACCAAACAGTTACGACCTCCTGTCTGGAATTTGTGAGTTTTATGTACAATGTTGACCCGTAAAACTTTAAGGTCACACGGTGCAAGAGGTACTGGATTTACTGAGACTATAATTCAATTATATGAATTGATTCAGAAGAAAAGTTCTAAAAACCTGATACAAGAAATGTTAAATGAATGACTGCCAGGAAAATAACTATATTCAGGCTAAGTGCTAATACAGTGCATGTATTATCATTTTCATCTTACTTGATACCTTCAAGTTGCCATCTTTTGAGGATTGGGTGTTCTCCCTGTGTCCACAAGGGTTCTGTCAGGTTTTATGGGTTTCTCCCACACCCCAAAACCATGCAAGTTTTGATGAATTGGATACGCTTAATTGCACCAAGATGTGAATGAGTGTACAAATATGTGCTGTGATGTTCAGTCAAACTCTGTTTATTCCTGTCTCATATCTGGTGTTCTAAGCAATGCTGATCAGGATGAAGTGGAGCGTGAAGATGAAATACCGTATTTTCCAGACTATAAGCCGCTACTTTTTTCCCACGCTTTGAACCCCACGGCTTAAACAATGAAGCGGCTAATATATGGATTTTTCCTGGGTTTTCGTCACGCTGAAAACAACCGGGCATGAAAAAACACACTTCACCTGTGTTCTGAGCCGCACGGCATCGGGAGAAAAGCTTCACCGTTGGTGATTTTTAAACGCACGACGATGCCAAAAGATAAACTCTCGAGAGAAATAGTTGTAAAAGGAAGGAGGAAGACAGTGAACAATGACTTTCCTGGTAGGCTACTGTTTAGATACAAGCCGTTGTAACGCGTTGAGTCTGGGTGAAGGGAGAGCTCACTAACTCCAGTTGCAAATGAAATCATATAAGCACAGACAGGTTTCCAAAACTCGTGCTTTTTTATTTTTCTTGGCAACATTGTTACGGGTTAGTCAAAGAAACTTAGAAATGAGCATCAGAAAATAATAGGGACATATTCCTCCGTCTTGCACACAAGCAGTAATACCGGAAAAAATGCAGCGGCAGGCTATCACCCGTTACACCGTGTAATAGACACTGTCTTTCATTAAAGCCTGTGTAAAGTTCATTAGTTTCAATGTAGACATCTGCGGCTTATAGACAGATGCGGCTTATTTATGTTTAAAATAAAAATCTTTGTCAAATTCAGGGCTTATATAAGGGTGCACTTTATAGTCCGGAAATTACGGTAATCAATTAAAAAAATTTGCTTCCTTAAAACCATTAAAAAAAAATGTTTCCATTAATAATTTCAAAATGAACATCGAAGCTGTGTTAGGTACAATTTGTTCTTTAGGAAATATAAAGTGCAGACCCCCCAAGCCCCCTTCTTATAAGCACTGTTTTAACTGCTTTCAACAAACATGACAAACATGAAAAATATTAATACACCAAATAATTTGTTGGTTTTACCGTACTAAAACCTCCTCCAATTTGCAATCAGAAGGTTTTGTTGGGAAAAAGGAGATTGTGATTTTTGTAGCAGATAGTCTTATTTGTATTTTTTTTTACATGACTGTATTTGATATTGCTGCCATTTAGCATTGGGTTCTACCATGCTCACAATACTGAGCAATAATAAATTGTAATAAAGACACGATTAACAGAAATACCACTAATGAGTCCAGCATGAGGGCTTCATTTTGCATATTGTGCAAAAGAATACCAGTAATTATCACTTTTATCAAGGAAAAATTGGATCATTGTGCAACACCGGTCGGTAAGTATTACACAAAAGATGATACTCAGAAAAAGTGTAAAGCGGGCATGTAATTTATAATTGAATCTATATGTTATTGTATAACATGACTACAATAGACATACTGAGATTGTTTGTAATTACAATCATTGATTCATACAAATTAAATACAGGTTTAGTTATCAATTCAGCTTTATTCAAAACACAGGCTAAATTCAAGAATAAAATAAGCGTGGCACTCAGTGTTATTGAGTCTGCTACATTTTTAATGATTTTTATTTTTCACTTCACACTCTTGGCCCAGTTTCCCTAAACCACCCCAGTGCTAAAGATAATGTCAACTGAGCATCTAAAAGAGAGAGAGCGAAAGAGAGAGAGAGAGCGAGAGAGAGAGAGAGAGAGAGAGAGAGAGAGAGAGAGAGAGAGAAAGATCTAGCACTGGTACTTTCACTCCCATTTCACAATGACCTTTGTGCTTCAGTGATTTAGAGATAGGGCTTTAAAAAGTGCCTTTATGTTGTGAAGGGAGTCCTACTATAATGTGGGTGGACAGTTGACACACTTTTATGCCAGGCTCTGTTTCCAGAGATAATCTGACAGAATCTGCACTCATGCCCAGAAAAACGGCTGTCGCTGATGGAGTGTGAGACAGCTTAGCTGAGTGTGATTCTGAATTCTGAAGTGGAGAGATCATATCACATCATAATCTTGACAGATATAGTGTCAGGCTCTCACGCAGCTGTCGAACTGATGCTCGTGTGCTCGGTATTGAGATAAAAAAATGACAGAGCTGTTTTGATGCTGCCCATTTTTCAGGGAGCGCATTACAGATCCTCGCCTATATATAAACTTTTATAGGAGATAACGCTTGAAAAGAAATTAAATGTCTGGGATATTTTTATATAGGCCTGAATGACCTCTTTCTCTCTCATGGTGTACAGTTGTCACTAGGCTAAATGATGATGTGGCTAAGTGGCATGCTTCAAAACTAGGCCAGTCTTTTTCTTAGTGTTGTGTGACACATCTATTATCTATTAGCCTGCTTTGTGTAAACAATTAGTGTTTATAAGAATTTATTTTTCTATTTAAGATTTTTTGGTTATAGACAACCTGGTGGGACTTTGTTCATAGAATGAGGTCTGAAAACTGTTTCAACACCAACAAGTTTGGAAAGTTTGGATTATGCGAAATTAGAATTTTAGAAACCACTAAATTAGTTTTGGGAATTGAAAAGATTTTATTAATTTAAAATGTAAATTCTAAATATTTGGAGCATTTAAGCCACACCTACAGTAGGAGCACCATTCTGATTCTGGATACAACTGTAAAAGAACTATA
The DNA here is from genome assembly GCF_014805685.1 of Silurus meridionalis. Taxonomy (NCBI): domain Eukaryota; kingdom Metazoa; phylum Chordata; class Actinopteri; order Siluriformes; family Siluridae; genus Silurus; species Silurus meridionalis. The sequence goes on from NC_060890.1 coordinate 20,313,635, forward strand.
CCAGAAAACATGATGTACCATTTTGCATGAATTCAAAAATATCATTTCTAGATGTTGTAGCTCTTACCAATCCACTGTAATGTAATAAGTAAAGTACAGACATACTCAAAAGAGCAAAAAGTCAATATTTAGCCATCCTACACAGAAATTTAAAGTCATCACAAATGGCTGGTCGACTGAGTCGAAGCTTATTGCACGAGCCCATAACTACGAGCTCTACTTATCCCCCAGTGCCGTACTCAGTTACCCATAAAGACCCATAAATTTAGTCTTGTAAACAGCCGGGAAGCATGGATCAGTGAGCTGTAGCGCTCTCAGAGCTCGTCTGGGTTAGATGCTGCCACGTGGAGGAATCACGCTTCATTGACACTGATAGCAGGACTGGGTGTAGCAGAGAGAGAGAGATATAGAGAGAGAGAGAATCCCATTGGATTTGCTCAATCACCCAGCCACGTAACACAGTTCGTTTTGTCAGTCAATATGGTATTAATTTAATAATTAATCTTTTTTGTCAGAAATCACAAAACACTTTTATTGTTTCTTCGGAATTCACATTTCTTCACTGTGGAGCATGTAAAGCTTGGCTGTTTTTTGAAAATGGGGAAAATGTCATTAAATGTATTTATTTATTTATTTGTACTTACAAGGATGAAATTAGTATTCAATTACCACTGCCTTTTCATGAATGAAATAAATGGTTTACTTTTTTTTGCTCATCCATCTGTGTGGCCAGATGGAACAGCTGAACATCGAGTCCTTGCAAAGCTAAATGTCATACATTACAAAAGACTATTGTTTCATTTGGAAGCATGGCATGGCTTGTAGGGCATGTTGGAAGATGGAAATAGGCATGTCAGAAATATATGCATGCACTGTAAATCCTGTCTGTACTGATATTCTTATAAATTCATTCTAGATTAAAAATGATTGGTTTGAAGATGCAGGATGAGTCTTACATGTCAGCATGGCTTGGTATTTTTCATACTTAGGCTATGTAGATAGCTGACATGCGTCAATTCTTGTCTTTGATCAAAGCAGACGGTCAGACATAAGTCACTTTGACTTCGTTATCTTCGCTGCTCTCCTTATCCAAAAGGTTGTGTGAGGTTATCTGAGCATGCTCTGGCTTTCTTCAACACTCTATTTGCCATCGAGAGGCATATGGTACGGCTACTTGCCCACCCTGAATGCCAAAGTCCCCCAGGCTGACATTTGCTGGGTCTTAGTTCCAGGCTACACATGTTCCACAGCTAACATGAATTCATGAAAATATTCCTTGCTGACAGTTTTGCAGCAACTGGAATTGCCTTTGAGTGCCATTTTGTGTTGTAACTTATATTTCTGGCAATTCTAACTGACATTTGACTTTTACTTTTATACAAAGTTTCACACTATAAACCTCTGGTGTTCTTCAGAAACACTTTACAATAATAGAGTATGGGTAGAATATAACCTGCAACCTGAAGGACGGTGGAATTGTTTGTTAAAGTGTTTCTGTGACATGTAAACTGATGATGGAGACCAAGATGTAAGGGGTTGAAATAGTGAATTATTATTATTATTTTTTTACTATTCATTGTAGACAGATTTTTTTTGACCTGGTGCTGTACGTTTGCTTTATTTGCTTCTCATGACCACACACATATACACACACACACAACACACACACACACACACACACACACACAAACATACACATACACACACACACACACACACACACACACACACACACACACACACACACACACACACACACACACACACACACACACACACACACACACACACACACTTAAGCTATTTGTTGTTTCCACATTGCACTAGCTAACTTTTGACTGCTAAGCCACCTGGGCAAACTCCAATCTTTCAGAGGATTACAATCACTGTTATGACCAGCAGGGGGCATCGTTCTCACCCGGTTACGGTACTGTACACACTGTAATGCTTAGACCATGTGGAGGATGATGTCATGCAATGGGAGAAAGTAGGAGCTTCGGTATGCACATAAAGGTCAGAGGGAGTGAAGCAAATAGACTGAGAAAACTTATTGGACAATAAGGGGTTTCACAAGAGACTTCATTCTGACTGTAAACCCTTGTTTTCCACCCTTCACAACTCTAAATTCACTTTGCTTTCAATTGATAAACCTCACTGGTCCTTGAAAAATGTGCATTTCCCAGACGTTATCTATTAGTCTGCTCTCACAAGGAAATTTCTAGTAGTTGTCAGCAACGGCAAATGCAGTTTCTTGCTGGTTTGTTCTACCAAAATTCCACCGTCTTTCTTAAAATAGATTCATTTATACATTACATAGCCATTTGATACATGCTGTCAGTCAACCCAATATATTCGTATTGAAATCACTGGCAAGGGGGTGTTTTTTTGACAGATGACAGCCTTGTGAACAAAGCCTTAAGCATTCGAATATCATACTTGGCTAATTGTATTAAGTTGGCATTTTTGTTGTTTTTGTTCATTTCTTTTGCCGTTGTTCTAAAACAAGATCCTGATATGGTAACACTCCATGTTCAGTCTAAAGCTATGTAAAGCCGTGACATTTCCCTGTTTTTTTAATTGTATATGCTGCCACCTTTGGTAAATTTGTGGAGTTAAAATAATTTACATACGTCAAAAACATTTAAACATTTTAATTGTAACTGGAAGTTCAATTCAATTATGTTTTATTTGTGTAGCACTTTGAAACAATGGACATTGTCTCAAAGCAGCTTTACAGAGATAAAGCAATTGTAAAACAATTTGTTTGTTTGGTCTTCGCCGATGAGCAAGCCAGTAGCGACTGTGGCAGGGAAAAACTTTGAGAGGAACCAGACTCAAAAGAATCATCATCTGGGTGGCACCGAATATCCATTTATTACAGTTCCATAATTGTTGTGGTGTGCAGAGATGGGCGATTAAATGCAACCTGTGCACCTGAGCCATTATAGTAAACGGTTGATATTAATTACAGTCTAAATCCATCCTTAAAGTTCTTGAGTTGCTCAATAATTTCATGTATTTTTATGCTGTTGATGTTGGACCATCCCCAGCTACACAGAGTGGTCTCCAATTGAAGAGAAGTAAATTCCCTTCTCGAATTATGTCTTTATAAATTCTAGTAAACATGTCATCATACACACAGGTAAAACCTGTACCACACGAGTTAAAACATATTCTCCGGGTCAGTTAATCACATTCTGCTTTAATCAGAATGCTTGTAATGCACGTTAATGCTAAGTCCTGAGTTATTGTTTCTGTTACCTGCATTCCTTCAAGTGATGGATACGTTTAATGGGTGCAGTTACTGAAGACAGGAAGGAAGCAAGTGTGTAAACTCAGCAGGAATTTATTAGGAGCAGTGCAAACATCACAGTCGAGGTCCACAGCATGGGCAGGCAGGTGACCTTAAACACGGTTAATTTATTATCGTAAAAGAAAAAAGGTGAGGGTCAAAAAGAGGAAATGGAAACCTATGAAAGATGTAACTGGCAAAACAAGGCTTTGAAATGCACAATAATAGTTAAAAAAAAAGAAAACACAGAAAGTGGAGGAAAAAGACAACATTATTGAGTGTAAAACACAAAACAGGTGCACACATTTGGTGAACAAACCAATGGCATGGCTGCGGCAGAACCAAGATCAAAATCAAAACAAAGGCACATGGCCAAAGAAAAGTAAAGCACGTATAATGTAGTGTAAAAATAAAGCACAAGTGGGATTCACCGCAGCGGGAAGCTCATGCTGAGAGGGCAGAGAATGTGTGACAAGTGGAAGATAATGATGGTTTTACATAATGATGTGCCATGCGTTAAAAAAAACGAAGGACGTATCTGTGGTTAACTTTTTTGCTAGATGAAGATAAATGGCTATTGTTTGAAATGTATTCTGTTTCCTAATTAACTCCAGACATTTATGCACACTGATCCAATATTATTTTAGTTTTCACTCTAGTTGAGATGAATGCGGCTGCTGCAGGTCAATTTCATGTTAGGATTATTCTAGATTGTCAGTTTTGTAGAATCTCTTCACCTTTAATAGCCTTAGTTTCAAGAAAGGCTTTTCATTACAAGGGCTAGTTGCTAGTAGAAGGCACATGATTTAAGCAAAGGCTCTCTCAAGCATGGCTGTGAATGACAACTTGAATTTTATTTGAAACTAGAAGACGTGTGACGAGAGAACAAGAGAGGCCTCTCACACCCACAACCATGCTTAATGTCGATCACATTGATTCTTTTCTTTCTCTTGCGCTCTCTCGATCTTGTCAGACGCTTCACTTTATTTTGGTTGTTTTTTTCTTTTTCTCTTCTCTGTCCCTTTAAAACTGTGTATCTCATCCATTCACATGCTTTCCATGATTGCAATAATCTGTTTGTCATCAAAGGCTTCATTTTTTTTTCATTTCTAATTGAATCTGATTGAGGTGCAGGCATTAGTAAGCATGGAGGCTGAGAAGAGTGTTGATGTCACCGCACCGCTGCTTGTTTTGGACAGTGCTATTATGACGGGGCTGAGAGGAGGTCAGCTCATTAGCAAATGAAAGAGAGGAGCAAAAAGGATGGAAGAAAGGGGGAGAAAAATCAGAGGAGGTGAAGAGAGGAGAAGGGAGGGGAACCAGGGACAGGGATAATAAAGGGAGAAAGCGCCTTTCATTATCATTTCCAGTCTTCTGCATAGCTCTCAGCTGAGGGTGAATTAATCAAATCAGGGTTGAAAGATGCAAAATTCCATCCATAGTGCAAACCCAGGCTTTTAGGAAATCATTATTTCTGCATGTTCTGTCACACTAAAGAGATGTGCGCGACAGAAAACAGGCTGTGCTGTCGTTCAGAGAAAGTTTTACAGCACAATACACTGAATAGCTCGAAAAATCGAACCATGCTGAGATGGTCACGAGCCAAATCTGAGGTATGATTCATTTGGGGAGAAATTTCTTCTCAAGTATCTCCAGGTGCATGATGTCAGACTGAGACGATAAATATGGAGTCAATTTGAACCTTTTTGTTTTTAGATGTAGGGATTGATTATGTCTGCATTTTTCTGAGTCAGAGCAGAGAAAATTGCATTCAGTGGTTGTCTAACAGTAACGTAAACCTCCAGTGGACTGTAATTAAATAGAGGCATGGAGGAAAATGTACCATAAATAAGCATAAAACATGCATGAAAAATCCATGCCAAATACTGTATTAACAACTTATATTTATTTTCTATTAAACAAAACTCTTGTGTTGTTTGTGTGATTTATTTTTACGAAATTACCTCCCCACCAGAAATTAAATACAAATTACGAAATACAAACTAATAGCATTTGTGGCTCGTGAACTAGTGAATCAGTATCAGATGTATTTATTGAGATAGAGACTTCAAAGCACTTCTGTAAGCCGTACTGGATAAGGGCTGTCTGCCAAATGCCATAAATGTAAACATAAATGTAAATGTAAATGTATTGGTCTGATTCAGTGCTCACTAACTCATACTCACATATAAGACATGCATGCTTCCTTTTCCCCTTAATCGACAGAGTCTGTAATTCCCTCAATGTGCCAAAGAGCAATTTACACCGCATTGAACTTATTCATGACACCTGACATGGAGTCAGTCATAGGCTTACACTCACACATTCATGTGGCACATGGGTGACTTATATTGAAAATATTAAAGAGAAAATATAAAGCAAAGCCTCTTGATGCACACAAAAATAAAAGGAGCAGTTTGCTGCTGGAGACCTCTTTATTGAGGTTTGTCTTATAAATAAGCACCAGACTTTGTTTTTACCGCCGCCTTATTGCATCCAAAGATATTTACACGTATAATTTGTTCATTTACTGTCAGTACTGATGTAGCTAAACCGTGCGAATCAAAGCCTTTAAAATTACACAGCCGTCTCTTGTTTCGCACGAGGAAAAGCTGACTATGTGTCGCCGAGTTTTTGCCCCCGTTTCACGGTTTATAAGACGGCATTAAAACTAAAGCTGAACTATAATAACTGAAATGCTCATTTCAAGACAGCTTGTTAAATGCAATGAAGCTAATAAGTCATGGCTGTGAACTGAGTCTACAAAGCACTACTGGTACGGCACGTTCGAGCACGTAATGGAGATTTCATGTGTGGTTTAAGGCTGCTTGTAAAGAGATGACCTCAGCCTAGACCCTGACTCTGGTTATTGTTAGCCTCCTAATCCTCTAACCAGACTTTGCTGTGGTTTTTAAGGAATCTGTACTGAAGAGTTAAAGGTGTAATGGTACAAGCACAAAGCTCATGTCTGGCTGATAGACAGGTTAAAACGATACACTCATAGTCTGGCTGTTTTTTTTTGTTTTGTTTTTTATGTGAATAAGAGATTCCTGTGGGAATTTGATCATAAAAATGAGAAGGATTATAGAGAAACTGCTTTGGAAGCCAAAGAAGAGTTTGTGTGGATTTATACATTGCACGTATTCCTCTAATGAACACAGAAGAATATTCCAGTGTTTTTAAAGCCTAATCTCTAAAACATCTTTAAAGCATAAACCACTCAGCTTTATCTAAGCCACTCGGTGTTGCACACTTCTAATGATGCTCCCATGCAGAAAAAAAATCAATCTGTGCAGAATGCACACAAATAAGTATAAGAAGTGATTTAATTGAAGAAACTGACAGGTGACTTCAATATCTGAACCAGACACAGGTACACCTGACTCTTATTGTATGCAAGCCCATGCAAGAACCCATATCAGCACAGAGAGACCTGCTGCCACCTAAACCTCACTCCCAACCACAAATAACACCCGCAAGCTACATCTTCTGTAAGCGGAGCAACACATTTGACAGTCACACATTAAATCTTGTTAGCATAGCGATGCTGTAGAGAACTGTCTTTCCAAGCTTGCCAGTTAATGCTATCCGTGCATTTGGGAGGGGGCAGCCTCAATCTGTACAGCTCAGGGAGTATTCATATTCAAATGACAGAAAAGAATGCCCAGTAGAAATATATTCTGCACAGCAAGAAATCACAACCAAAGGGAACATTGCTAAGAACTGAAAACCTCATTTCCCCTGTGTTCACACTAGCAGGCGACAAGTCCCTCGGGGGGCTTGTGGTTTGTCTCTTGTGTGCTCAGAGCGATTGCTACTGCTCTTGCTTGCGGGCATGTGCTGTCTGCTGTTCTGATGAGAAACAGTCTTTCTCTCTCTGTCAGTCTCTTTCGATATATTAAAAATATATAAATGTTTAACCAATCGATATATATATATATATATATATATATATATATATATATATATATATATATATATATATATATATATATCAATTGGGTTCAGGTCCGGTGACTGTGGAAGCCAGGTCATCTGGCGCAGCACCCTATCACTCTCCTTCTTGGTCAAATAGCCTTGATGCCTTCAGTGTGAATCTACAATTTTCATTGTCATGAAAATAAAGAAAACTCTTTGAATAAGAAGGTGTGTCCAAACTTTTGGTCTGTACTGTATATATATATCTATATATATATCTATATATATATATATATATATATATATATATATATATATATATATATATAATAAAATATAATTTAAGCTTGATTCATTTGTGTTCGTGTTGATACGTGTTCTATTTCTATATTGATACTATGGTTTTCTCATTAGTAAAATATTGAATGTATTAGTGGGGAACTGTTACTGGGCTGTTCTTCAGTAGTTACTGGTTATGTTCAGTAGTGGACAGTAATAAAGTAAACTTTACTGTAAACTTTACTGAAGTATTTCCATTTGGGGAGACTTTAACTTCACTACATTTCAAAGTCAAATATCGCTTTTTACTCAACTACATTTTGCGATGTAGTTCCTTTTTACTTATGAGTAATTAAAAACTTAACTACTCAAGCATGCAGCAATCCACCAATCAGTGTAGAGCGCTCTGTGCTTGTTTGGTTGCCACTTGGCAGTGTTCACTTACCACCAACGCATAGTTCAGCGTTGGTTCAACAGCAAGCAGAACATTTTAAGAGTAATAAATGATTAAGAAGCTCGTGACTCTTGTTAAAAAGAAGGTTTTGGGATAATGATAATTTGAATAGATATCAATCAGTGTTTGACTCATTAATATCAATTAATAGATCTATTAATAGATTGGTGCCCTAAGAGTAACAAAGTCTTTTCCTATAAACTGAGTTGATTGAGCAAAGAGTCTTGTGACAAAAATAATAATAGGAACATTATAGCCATATTAAAATTATAGTACTTTGGATATTTAAGTACATTAGAAGTACAGAAAGTCTTGAACTTCAAGTAAAAGTTTAAACGGAACACTTTTACTTTTACTGGAGTCGAATTTCACATTTTTACTTTAACTCAACTACATAGTTTGTGTACTTCGTCCACCCCTGATTATGTGGAACAGCATGATACATGGCAAATTGTGCATAATACTACACTATTCGATTTATTGTAATTTTTGAATACAAATAATATGTTAATGTAGAATATATGGATATCATTGCTAACTTACAGCCTTCTACACTAGTGGGTCTATAGACTTTGGCACAGTAAAAACTTCACAAACATTGTGTTTCTTTGAGGAGATCTATGTATGTAATTACATTTTCAACACTGTTAAAGAGATTGTGGTGTATATATGTTAGCTATGTTATATTAATGATGCTATGATCAATCTACTAAACTAATGAGTAGTTATTAATAAAGGGTCATAATTGGCTAGTATTCTGCAGGACAAATGTAAGACTTATATTAATATAGGAAATTAATGTTCTTTGGTCTCATGTCACGTGATCCTGGGTTCCATGGTTATTGTGAATGGACAGTTTAAAAAGTATAATAATTAATAATGAATGTAATATTAAATTATTTATTTTTATAGTTTAAATTTCCATGTCTAAGTTTTAATGACCTCTGTGTGCTCGCATGTAAAACACCCAAGACCAGTTTATGCTAGCTCATATCAGATCCAGTATCAGATTTCCAGGCCTGTGTTTTTGCCATTATTGATTTGTGACACTGAGAACTTGTGTCCTATGACAACAGACGATTTTAACAGTGATGAACTTCATAGGATTATAGGATATATTTCAGCAAAAGGCATATAACTAATAGTCCATTTACAGTAAAAAACTTTTAGTGGGACTGTAGTTTTCTGCCACTTCTTTGTGATTAAACACACATGGCGCTATTGAAGCAACAAAATCTCTTTTTTGACATGGTGCAGTGTAAGGTCCTTTTCAGGTTATAGCAGCGGTCTTGAAACCTTTTGCACCACAGACTAATGTACCAATGGACCAGGGGGACGGGGGGGGTTGATGCATAACTTAACACAATATGAAATAAATTTTTATACACATGATATAGTTTATTTATTCATTTATTTATTACATTTATAATGAAAATTTAATAACTGAAATAAATGGAAATGGAAATAATCCTGGTGCCAGATGATCCACAGTTTGTAGGTTGGGGACTCCTGGTTTATTGGATAAAAAAAGATTATTTCTTTTTTATATTTGAATATAGTGATAGATAATCATCTGTAAATCATCTGTTTTTGTGTGTTTATTTTTTCCTTTTAGCAAATCCAACAAATCAACATGGGCCTTTTGGTAAAGTGGAACATTATGGCACTACAGAACCATGGCTTCTTCTTGGTGGGCAGAGAAGACCAATCAGCATTTTGCAATCAATGGTAAATTTTATGTGTATATAAAAATGATATTTTCTGTAAAAAAAAAAACTGATTGTACGTCACAGAAATAATTTTGTGAACATATTAAGTCATTGTAACTGTGGTGTAACAGATTCAGAAAGTTGAAAGTGTGTGCATGTCTGTTGATGCTCACAATGCAAAGACATGAGAACATGGTGTGGCAGATCACACGGATGCCTGTGCTTCGTCATAACACTCATTGGGAACCTGTGTGAGTGACCAGCATTCTAATTCACAGACTAGAAATAGTTTTTTTTTTATTGTAGGAACAATGCAATTAAAGTAAAAGTTTTGCTCATATTTGGGTGAATGGTTATTACATTATGCAGCCCTACTTATCATACCCTTTTTTTGAAGCCATAGGCCATTTACTAAAAAGGAGCACTGTTTCCTAATTAAATTTTCAATTCAGTAGTTTGGCTTATCATTTCTGTTCAAAATCCCATGTTTTGTTCCGCAATAAAAAGAACAGTCTGCCTAAGAAGCAGTGGTCCGAAAATTATTTTGTACTGCGTTTAATCAAAGAGAGCTACCTCTCCATCCAGCTATTCAAATCCTGCAGTTCAGCAGTGGTCTGAATCCATGGAAAATGAGAGCGAGCGAAAATATGAAGGAAAAAGAGCTAAAACGGAGAGAGGAAAAGAACCTGCTGTACTAATGAAATATTTGCAATTCAGGATTCTGTGCTGTATATGGAAGTGCTTTGCCAGGTATGAATCATAGTTCCAGTCCTCCAGCCATCCGTAAAACACACTCTACAATTTCCCAGCACTTTTCAAACTCTATTCATCAGACCGGTCTGGGTTTTTTTTACCCCCTTTGTGAAAATTTGGGGAAAAGGTATGCATTACTCAGAGAAGTGCATGTTGTGAGGTTCACTTTACCAAATACAGTAATAAAAGCCAACTTTTTTTTTTACAATAGAATTTATTTTAATGCTAAACTTTTCTAAACCAATGCAGACGTGAACATTTTGAGCGGATGACCGTCTCTGCTGTTGGTCTTATGAATAGTGAGCTCTGTGGGGAGGAGGAGGCTACAGTTGCAGTTAATTATAGTCATCTTTTTGTGCCACAGTAAACATTTAGCTGTCGCAAATATGCTGAAGTAAGGCATTTATTATAGTAAGCTTCCTGTGTGTTGTTTTCATGGTGGAGTCAATAAAAGGCAGCTTTATTATTCAACATGTGCATTGCCTTAAGCAAAAGGTGTGGGGGAAAGAGAGACCACCCAGATTTATATATTTGTGTTTGTGTGTGTGTGTGTATATGTGTGTGTGTGTGTGTGTGTGTGTGTGTGTGTGTGTGTGTGTGTGTGTGTGTGTGCATGCAATAGTAGCCTGCGGATTATGTTAAACAGGCATCGTCAGCCGTGTATAATATGTACCAATCTTTTTTCATGATTAACTGCAGTCAGTTTATGAAGAACTTACCATAACTGTTTAAATAAAATGTACTTGCAGTCCACAATTTGGTAAACACGTGAGAGATATGAAAGTCTATAACACTTTTTTTCAAAGCTTTACATAAATTACCACTGTGACTGTTACCACACATTATATGGACAAAGGTATTGGGACACCTGGCTGTATGTGGTTCTTCCCTGAACTGTTACCACAAATTTGAATGCACACAATTGTATAGGACGTCTTTGGATGCACCTGTTCCAGCATGGCAGTGCCCCTGTGCAAAAATCCAGCTCAATGGTGATATATATGGGTTATATGGTTTGGAGTGAAAGATCTGCTATAGAACTCTGACCTCAACCCTATTGAACACCTTTCAAATGAAATGGAACGCTGAATGCACCCCAGGCCTCCTCACCTCACCTACACCAGTACCTTACTTTACTAATACCCTGGTGGTTGAATGAGCGAAGATTTTTACAGCTACACTCAAAAATGAGGTGAAACATCTTCCCTGAAGTGTGGAGGTTATTTTTTTTTACAGCAAATTAAAACTAAATGGGGAATTGGATGTTCAAAAAGCACACACCAATCTTATGGTCATGTTTTCACAAATATTACAATATCCTAATTATCCAAAGACAATAGACAATGTATAGACAAATAATATACAGACATATAAATAGATATGCTATGTAACTACAAGTATATACAATTATGTAGAGATATTACAGAAAATACAGAACAAAGCAGAGCTGCAATATGATTCGAGGCAGTAGAAATGTAAGTGAAACATCAGTGTCTGAACTGTGTACAATTTAGCAGGGTAATGGTTGTGGGATAGAAGCTGGCCCTGAGAATGCTGGTTCAACAAATGCCACTTGGCATATGCTATATTTCATCACGACTCTATTTGTTGTGAAGTTTACAGCACCAACATGAACAGTGTGTCATATTTGTCATAATATAATCTACATGGCAACTATTATTGCTGATTTGTAGCATATGAGACAACATCCAACAAAGTGGTACAAGAATGACAAGTGAAAATGGTAAGAAAAGGCAATGAAGCATCTCTTATGGTATTATTCCCATGATTGCATACAACAGAGGCTTTGCACTTGTTCTACTTCCTCATAACTGCAACAGCAGCTCAAACTTTTTAGATTTCCAAACATCAGTAAAATTATCATCATGGCAATACACGCAACTATTGCTGTAGTTCAAACTCTACAGGTGTTTTCTTGTTCTGTTCCAGATTGAACCATGCCATTTAAATGCATTGTGGCCCATTCTTTCTGTGTCAATCCCAGCCCCTCATTCTTATGTTTCTGTTTAGCACCACAGTGAAAATATGAATAGCGATATAGCCTGAAATGATTTCTATGCTAGTTGCCATGGTTACATTCCTTTATGGTTACAGGACCATTTATGTAGAGTGACAGTTGTGCTATTTATTGTATAATGACCTCTAGGATGGTCTGGCGGTCCTAATTATACAAAAGACACCTTCGAGTAATTACATTTTAGCCAAAGAGACATTCAAAAACTGACCAGTGGGACGTGAGATAATGCAGGGCTACACATAATTGAGTTGCTGTGCATTTTTTAAAGTGTTTTTAACTTGCATTTATGTAGTTATGCAACAAATTGTATAGAAATGCATTCAGTTTTGTTGGTGCTGCTGAAGTGGTGTAACAGGGGGCTTAATGAATGCTTCCTTATCATTTAGTAATTTGTAAATTTTCTTCTTCACATAACAAAATATGTAAAATCATTCCTCTGTAGTATTCTAAGACTTTATGTCAGGAAAAAGAAAGATATTAGACTTGTGAATCCTAGAGCTTGGTTACCCCCTAATCTGTCAAATTCTAAGCATCCGTGACGCTTCTTTTCTGTTTTCCTTCTGTCATTCGCTCTCTGTCTCTGATTTTAGGGTCATCCTGCATCACTGAGGCTCCAGATTGAGGCTGAAGGCAAACAGCTGCTGCTCATTCTGCAGAAAAACGAGTAAGCTCCCATCCCTCTCCTTCTCTCTCTTTCTCACACATTCTTGCTTGGTTGCTCTTATCACTTGCTACAAGAGGAGCTTTTTCTGATACACAAATTGGTAACAGATGCATTTTAAATCCAAAATGCTCTAATCTCCAATATTGCTGAAATCACCTTCCTTTTTACTCACTCACTCACTCACTCACTCACTCATTTCGACTTCATTTTTGTGATTGCTGCCTTGTATATAAACTTTGAAAACCATACACGATGAAAGCACAATCCTGAAAATCAATTTTTTGTGTTTTGCATTGGGTGTGCTGTATTGCTTGGTCTTCATTTTTATATTACTTTTTTTTTTTTTTACATTGCATGGGAAAAAATGTTTTACCTTTTCATTCAAATAAAAACAATGCCCTGAGATTCACTTGGCCTTTTCTTTTGCAGCCAACAATATCTTTCTCTATTGCTAAACAGTTGGCTGGTTAGTAATGCAATATCTAATACAGCAAACATTGGATAATTTATAGCAGAGACCAATTTATGTCCTTTTTTATTTATAGGATCTTCTACATCAATGAATTTCCAACAAAACCAGAGACAATATTTTTGTTATCTTCTAATGCCAGTGACACTGAATATTTTTATATCATTGCTCTTGTCATTTTTCTTGTCAAAATTAAGTTACAGTTGATAAAATTATGTTTAAATAAAGATAAAGGTATATTGTTTAAATTAAATTAACATTTAGCTAAAATTATTTACCATGGCACTCTAAAAATTCTTGAATTTGATTGGTCAGATTCATTTTCTGTGCCAGCAACTTTGTTAATAGTTCTGACGTGAGGGCGAACTGCGGGTTTATATAATGCTATTTTATTAAATTAATATGATTCATTGTTTCTACAGATAAAAATAACTCTTTCACAGACTTACATTTCACATTATTTAACTTTAATAGGCTAATAGTCTGACATATCATGGAGCTTAAAATCGGACAAATGATAATGATTGATATGGGAAGCTTTTTGATTTAATTTTTACATTCATTATTTATGAAAGAGTCTCGAGTGTAAATACTTTGTAACTGTATTTGATTTGTTTTTCAACACAGAATGTTGACACGCTTTTTTACCCCTCTAACTTCATGGAAAATAGAAAGAAAAAAAAAAAGGAATGACCATTTATAGCTACTACAAGGCAATCTAACTTGTCACATAGACAAAATTATACATTAAATTCAATAACTATAAACATTATTATTATTAAAGTAATATTTTTTATGAGAAAACTTTGAAAAAAATATAATTATATCAGCGTGGGAACAGTATCACCTCTGTGTTGATTGTTACTATAACTACTGTGTTTTATTCCTTATGTAATACACTATAAGGCCGTGGTATTTCAACTGCCAGAAAGGCATCATGGGTCTTTTGAGCTAATCGCAATCTTATCCTCTCTCACTTATGGCTCGCCCTGAATGAAAGTTTTGGGCAAATGAAAACTGAATAAAATTATCAGCTTTAGTTTTCAGCTGTTAAAAGAGAAACAGTGATTTTCATGCATTTTTCTTTTCTGGAACTTTGGCCCCGTGTCAACTGGATTGACTTGCAGCTTTATACAGAATTTCCTTAAGCGTAAGATGGCTGGCATCCAATGGATACTTGACTAAAATGCCAAGCAGACAGGGGCTTACTGTAGAAATGACACACAACTCGATCCTTTTTGTGCACATGGTGTCCAGTGACATGAAAAAAACTAAATCTGATCTGTTGTGTAAAAGGCTGTGTTGTAATCCTTTGTGAACATTGTGCATGTCTTCATCTTGCTGAAGAAGACTTGATTTGCTTCAGCCTAATTTGTGTGTCTTTTTTTGAAAAGAGTGACCTCTGAAAGAAAAAAAAACTAAACATTCACACTGACAGATTCCTGCCCACGGCTTTGAAAGCAACACAACAGAATCTAATTACAGAATTCTGCACATGAAACTGCATGAAGTTCACTGTGTGTGTGTGTCTTTGTGTGTGGTAACAGCCAGATGCTTGCAAAGCTCATTTTGGGTTGGAGTGCCTAACCTGCAGAGTCAGAGAGACCTTGAGTGAGAATGTTAAAACATGGACCTGATAATGAGTCATTATGGGAGTAAGAGGTCATGATGGGAGTTGAAGATCTGGAAAGTGGTGTATCTGAGAACGCTCTTTTTTAAACATGTGAAACCAGGCTCGACTGCAGGAATAATTGGAAAATGTGTCTTATTATTCAGTGCGCTCTGGAAAAGTCAGTGACAAGATTATAGTCTATGGTATAAATCCCTTTTTATGCAGTTAATACATTAAAATGCATAATGAAATCTATAAAAGACGACTTTTTAAATGGATTTATTTTTTCCCATTATGACAAGATAAAAAACTTAAGTTTGCTCACCTTGTAATTTATACTCTAGATCTTCATGACTCAGACACTGACAGATAATTATCATACACACGTTTGGGTTCAGCTACATAAAATTGCCTGAGTTCACTTACTTTAATGGAGAAATGTAGAAATATATTATATAGTGAATGTTCTGGATGATCATATTAATTATTTTTCGCTGGGTATAAAGTTTTATCAGATTGTAGGAGGGAGACATGAAGAAATTAACCACAACCATGGTCCTCTCTACACTACACAAAGACTGTCAATGATTTCTTCCAACAATAGTTTTAATTAAAAATTGAGTCAGGCATCTGGAGCAGAGATCATACTAAACCTTCCAAGTTTAGAGATTCACTGAGATTTACAAATGACTGAAGTCTCAAGACTTAGGAATAAATTTGATAACATTTGATAACATGTTTGGACGTCTGAATATGAAATGTTGGGCGTCCCTATTTGAAATGACAAAATATTGGGCAAAAAAATTCATTTTTACAGTCTGGATTTAAATCTATCATATTGAAAGGCATTGAATTTTAAACTTTGCCCATATGATTTTATCATTTAAAAAATACATTTAGCACCTGTTTGTGAACACAGACTAGAAATGATCAGATTGTTCATGAGGCTCATCAGTTTATAAAACAAGCTTAGTAAGCAAAAAAAAAAACTTTAGTTCTACTGTTTTTTTTTTTTTCAACTAACCAGGACCAAATGTTTAAAGTCTGATTAAACAAGTAAAATTATTTTAGTAGTTTAGTACAAATTGCAAATACCCCAGACTATTGCAAATATATTTTTGAGTGAAAAACAAAATGCAGATGAATAACTTAAATTTGTATAGAATAGTTTGTTCTGCTGCATAGATCACTGCTTGTTCAATTATTTTTTATTTACAGTATGTCAGCTTTCTTGAAAGCACTGTCCACAGTGTCGCTGTGACTGACAGGAAGGAAATTGTATGTTCAAATATATTGTCTTGGAACTCTCTCGTCCATGGGTGCCCATTGTGTTGTTGGGATTTGTGATCTATTGCACCACTCAGGATTTTTCTACCACTGTTTTTAAATATGTCACAAATCCGCTCTGTCAGCATCATGTACATTTTCCTGCCTGAGCTAGTTTGTTGGTTCTTTTGATTCTAGTCATTTTTTCTGTCCTGTTATTGGTTGGTTGTCATCTTGCGTGCATCTTTTCTTCTTTTAAATTCCTTGGTTAGTTTGCCTGTTTATACCCTGTTTTGCCTTAGATGCTTGCCAAACTCGAAGTTGTTAAGCTGTAATACCTTTCACCTTTATTTTCTACTTTGTTGTGTAGTATTTAGATTCTGTGATATTTTCTCTATTTTATGGAATATTGCTGTCTGTTTATGTATTAAACCCTATTATTTCCTATGACTATAATTTTCATATTTGTTCTAATAAAATCTAATAAAAAAGACTTTTCACACTTGTGTTCTGGCCTTGATAAACGGGCATTACACTGACTAATGTGATCCAAAAGTCATCATTTCCTCGATTTCATCATTTTTGCTGATGGTTTGTTCAACGGCTAATTAGCACCTCTGATTCCAAAGTATGCTCAAAAGGTTTTTATTGTAAGACTCAGCAGGTGATATAATGTGTTACATAGTGTAGTAGTAGAAAAAGGATGAGGTAGAAAAAGGATGAAAGGCCTGATCAAGCCCAGTTGTTTAAACATGACTGAAAATTGCAAAAATAGGTGGAAAAACATCTTTTGATAAAAAAGAAAAAAACTATGAAAAGTGAAAGCAATGATTTGTATTGTAACTTCTTCAATTTCAACCAAGCCATAGTTCATGCTAATATAAAGCTGTGCTTTCTGTACAATCTGAACACACAGTAGGAGGTGAGGGACACAAACCTGTTGTGTTTCATACTGAATTACAGCTGATTTTAAAGGACAAGAATTTTAGCAAATAGAGATCTCCTTTCTATACCAGTTTTTTTTTTTGTATACCAGTTTTCCAGGCCACCCAGAATTTCACTTGGGTATCAATTAAAGCTTTCTTGCCGTTTAGAAGCATCTGGATGAAATTGATGCTGTCGAATAGAATTGTTTCTCTGCCTTTCCTGGCAGCGTTTAACGGAAATTATATATCACCGGCTTTATTAATTTATGTGTGCTATTTCAAGAGTTGATGTATTTTTTTTTATTTAGATGAACAGATAAACTTGATCTGATAAGAGTTTCTTACAAGGAATTTAAATGAGTGATTGTATTTTGTCACATTTCCTACAAAAATTATAGATGTGAATGCTAAGGTCCCTAACCTTATATTAAAATTCTCATCTGCTGATAAAATAACCTCCCCTCTCCAATGAAGATGTTCCACTAGATTATTGAGTCAAGCTGTGAAAATCTGTGCTCATTCAGCCACAGGGGTATTAGTTAAATCAGGTACTGATGTAGGTTGAGGAGGCCTGGGGTGCTTGGGTGTTTAGTAGGGTTGAGGTCAGAGCTCTATAGCAGACCACTCAAGATCTTCCACTCCAACCCATGTAACCCATATCTCCATGGAGCTCACTTTGTGCAAATTGCCATGCTGGAACAGGATTGGGTCTCCTAGTTCAAGTGAAGGGAAAATGCAATCCACAGCATCCAAAGACATCCTATACATTTGCGTGCCTCCAACTTTCTGGTAACAGTTTGGGGACGAACTACATATTGGGTGTCCTAATACTTTTGTTCATAGATTGTATGTGACCTTAGCCTACATATCAGAATCAGAATCAGGTTTATTGGCCAAGTGTGTTGACACACACAAGGAGTGTGTGATGTCATATACTTTGTATATGACATCAGCGATGTACATAAAGTGTGAGAGTGCATGGTTGTGCGTCAGATACAATATAGAGTTTCTTGTACAATATACAGCAGCAATAGTGTGTGTAACATGTACAGATGATGTGATGATAATGCAGTACTTATAGATATGAAGCAGGGAATATAATTATGTTGAGTTGGTAATGAGAGTGATTGCCTGGGGAAAGAAACTGTTTCTGTGTCTGTCAGTTTTGGAAAGCGGAGCTCTGTAGCACCAGTAGAAGGGAGGAGCTGAAAGAGGTTGTGTTGAGGGTGCGAAGGGTCAGTAGTGATGTGATTTTGTGAGTGCACCTCCATTTAACACTTTAGGCACCAGAAAAAAAATCACATATGGATCAGAGATTAAATATAATTCATGAGTCTATCACCTTAGAAAGAGGATGCAAACTACCTATATACTACTAGTATATACCTTTACCTATATAAACATGTCTGTGCTAGAGAGATATCATTGAAACCCAATATTTATTTAAATCCAGTTCACACTGGATGACTTTCTGATTTTTTTATTAATTTATTTATCTTTTTTTTTTTTCTGCATAACAGTCATGCTTTTTTAAAACAAACATTCATATTCTGTTTGTTTTTGATGATATCTCGTTGTTTCTGATTTCAGGCTTTGTTTATTTTGTTCATAGGGTTCCACATACTTCACTTTTTTAAATATCCACTGAAATCACACAATCCATATTTTTAATCATAATAAACAACCATTGTGGGGTGGTAGGGTAAAAATAATGATATGGTAGTCATTGATAACCAGAATAATTATCTCCTGATTATGCCCTGTTCTACTATCTAACATAACAATAGAATTGAGATATTGAACCATGCTTTAATAACAGCTTTTCCAGCCATTGCTCTCTCCAAACCCTATGTTTTATTGGCACAGTTAAACATTTACGCAATAATTCCAACAAGATTGTTTTCTTGGGGGTTCTACAATATGGCCTAATGTTGATGGATCTTTTTTAAGCTTTGATAGCTAGATGTGTTAGTGGGTTCAATTGAAATAATTATTTACAATAAACTATTTCTTCTTTTGACTTTCCCGATTAGGGGTCGCCTTAGCGGATAAACATCCTCTTAAAAAACAAAAAACAAAAAAAAAACCCAAAGAAAACCACCACCACCATCATCAACATCATCATCATCAACAACAACAACCAGGAAACAAAATGGGATGAAGAACGAAGGCATGGTGATTCAAGGCCATTTCCATGGCAACCTTAAGCCCTCTTGGGAGAGAATGAGGATGGGGAGATGTGGAGAGGAACGGATAGAGACAGATAGATAAAGAGAGGAGGGAGGGATGGAGGAGACAGTGCTTACGTAAAGGTCCACCCCCTCAGTTTTGGATGGGGAAGGCTTGTTATTATCAAAGAGAAATGACAGCCAGGGAGAACTCTTTGTGTGTGTGTGTGTGTGTGTGTGTGTGTGTGTGTGTGTGTGTGTGTGTGTGTGTGCATCTGTGTGATGGTCTAGCTCTCCCACATCTTAACACTTTCAAGTGCTAACAACTTCACCACTTACCTGAGAGAGATAAAGGGGGTCTCGTAATCTCAGTTTAGGGCCAGGAGCAATAAAGGGAGTAAGTAAAAGTCTGCTGTAAGGGTGAGATATAGGGGCAAATGTTAAAAGCCTGAATGTTGGAGGTTGAATGCTTAGATAATGTAAAACAGAGTGATAAGAAGAGTGAGAGAGAGAGAGAGAATGAGTGTAAGAGTTGAACTGGAGAAATGACAGATAAGATTCTTCCAGAATGTTCTCACAGACATGCAGCAGTGCTACAAGTCAGACTCAGAAACATCCCGAGTGTTTGCAGGGGTGTCGATCTCGAAACCTGAGATATGTATGGTTAAGAAATAAGATATGCAAGTCTGGAACATGTCTTGGCTTGTGTCTGGAGTTGAGTTAATGAGTCGGAGCAAAGCGGAATCGAGTTTGCCTTTACAGAAGGAAGCATCATTAATCTGCTTACTAGTATTAGTCTATTTTCTGAAAAATGTTTTCTCTATTCCCCAACCCTCAAGCTGTAAATGAGCAGGGGGCCATTGTAAACTTACAGACAGACGAAATAAGAATTACACTTATCCCATTTTTTTTTTATTGAAGTGTAATTTTATGGATAAACGTTTGAAATCACTGATGAACAATTGACTGTGCTTCTGTGTGATAGGTCCAGTGGCTGTGTTTTGTTTTATAGAGGATTACTAATTACAAATATATTATTAAATATATAAGTAGCACATCATTTGTTGTGAGCACATCTGAATACAGAAGCAGAATACAAGGTCCCATATTTGGTTTGGTTTTCACTGTGTCCTGAGTGAAAAATAATGTTCAGAAATGTAGCGTACAGCACCCTGCACATGCAGTGCTACATGAGGAATTTACAATATTTATTTATTCATCCGTAATAACTGCCCTGTCACGTTTTCATTGGTTTAAATTAGGTTTCACTTTTGTAAAATTAAACCAAATCATTTGTTTACTAAACTTTTGCTTGAAGGTATTATTTGGAGCACAAAAAATAAAATATATAAACATAGACAGACCTGAGGTCTACTTGTACCATCTTATCTCCAGGTTGAATCCAATTCATTTGGTTGTATAAAAGCCTGCCCGCTCTTTTTTATTAAAGCGTATATAGAGGTACATTTGTTTTCATTTTCTCTAAATTTCTTTATGTCCTGTCTTCTCATCTGTTTATCACATTGGCATTATGCTCTAGTTAATGTTTCTCTGTCTCTCAGTCTGGACCGGGTTGGGTTTTTTTCCGACTTGTGTCGAATAATTTAGAGCTTGACTTGTCTGCATGAACAGGAATAGAAGTGCAGACAGCACAGTCTGTTGGCATCTGCTCCTCCTCACCTTTTAGGCTGGATGAAAGGATTGAATGACCAGTAAAGGAAAGGATTTATTAAGGTATACAGTGACAATGGCATTATTTACTGTATTACACAGTATTAATAAATCATTACATATATATATATATACTTATATATATATATAAGTCTTGTCAGTGCCATTTCTAAATATTGTTTATTTTTTATATAGAGATTTTTAGAAAAATGCATATATTACATACTGTATACTGTATATGCTGAAAATCGTACAATGTTTTACTTGACACCTTTCTGAATGCAGTTTTTTCCCCACAAAGTAAAATAGCCATTTTGACATACTACCCTACTCCCATTTTACTCCTAGCTTTCATATGATATTCTTTGAAGTGCTTCGTAGCTTGGAGTGTTTCATTTTTAAAAAACTGATGCTTTCACACATGAGCTAATGTATTCTTTGATGTTGCTCAGTACCTGGAACCCTGGAAGCTTTACATGCCCTCTAATGCCACCATTTTGTAATACCATTTGTGCATAAATAAACGTGAAAACTGGATCGTAACTGTCAGTCTGATTGCTCTTTTCTCCTGCATACTTTGCCCTGGTAATTTACTGAACGTCTATGCTGGCTTTTTCTGTCCAGACTAAACTCTATTGATGTGATCTTTCTTCAAGGATTTCAGCTGAGTACTTATATAAGAAACTGACTGCTTGCTTTCGAGGTTGCATGTTACTGTAGCTTCCTCAATTAACAGTTGTTTTAATAAGCCCCAGGGTATCTTGCGTCTCACTGAGATCAACTGGGGTTCCAAACATGGCAGATATTGCATTCAGTTTTAAGGATAATTGTGTGCTTGTGGTTAAGGACCATACGGTAACTAAATAAATCTTGAATAGTAGTTCTAATGTGGTCAGAATTAGATGAGCAGTTCTCACAGTTGGCTAGATTGCATTGTAAGCAATAAAGGCTTTTTTTCCCCGGACCCTTTAAAGCTTGCTACACAGTATGCATGAACAAGCTGTGTTTGATCTCTTCTGATCTCAGTTGCCCATGGTCTTGGATTTTTATCTGGCTTAAGTAAAGCCTTAGTGCACAGCATTTCTCCTGTCTAATGTTTCTCTTTGAGATCTGTGGCTCCATTAAATATCAGGAAACGCACTATGAGAACCTTCCGTATATTTAAACCACTGCACTGTCTTTCATTAATTCATCACTTTGACCCACTTTATTCTTTTGTCCTGGAAAAACACCCTGCATGGAATGCCAGTTTATTACATGCCAACATCCAGACACATTCTGGCATGTCTTTGGAAATTGTTGAAAAAGCTGAAGACCAAACTTACATGAACATAAAGAGCAAGTGCAGAACTTGACACAGGCATTAATCCGAGTTTAGGATGGAATTATGGTTTAGATGCGATCCACTGTATTGTGCTGCCTGTCATTTTATTTCAAATAATGTAATAACACGCTTCTGATAAGATCAATCATTGGCACCATGTCTTTGTGTCAGTTAGGGTCACCATGTGGTGCAGGGTTGTGGTGTGCACTGTTGTCAGCATGAATTTCTTCACCAGCAGAATGGAACAGCAGTCTAAGCAATCGATGAGGAATTTTGAACAATGGCCAATATCCTTGAGACAATTTAACTGACCCTTATGTCTGGGTTGAGAGTGATGACATTTGTCTTTCTTTTGCTCAAAAAATATATCTGTGATTTTGTATGAATAGGTGTACGGATGTACTAGTTATTAGGGTTAGAATTAGAAATCACAACAAATTAGGAGAAATAATGAGTAAATAGAAAAACATGATTATAAAAGTATAACAGAATGAGTCACTGTGTATCTATGCACTTGGCTGGATCAGTGGTTTATGGTCAGTGATCAGATGAGAACTCTCTTGGATATAGAGATATATCAAAATAGTGACAGGGCAGATCTACATGTTCTTACTCGGTGAGGACAGGCTTGAAATAAACTGGTGAAATTAGAAACCTGTACTGTTTGTCTTTGTTTTTCCCCTTTGGTGAATTTGTTAAAGTTTTATCATTGTTTCATATCAGAGAGAGTTTTAGCTAGAAATGTATTGGCAGAGAACCTTTACCATTAAAAAAAAATTAGTAATTAATGATTTATTTAGAAGAATATACATCATTTACTCTTTTAAGTGCATGCTATTAGTGCTGTAACTTATAGTCTCTGCATAGACTCATATACATTGATTGGTATTATGCAACCTTGACTAACAGCTCTTTGACATGCTCAAAATATTTGTATCTAAATCACACCCATGCAATCTTTCTTTCGGACCCCCAAATAATTGCTGACCCACTGATGAGAGGTTAAAGTGTTCCTTTCCTATCCAAAACTCCTCTGCAACTCTGGGAGGTCCTCATAGTGCAAGTTGCCTGATTGCATCAACTTTGCCTAAATGTAACCTCATGCATTAAATATCCTATGTCCAATAAAAAAAAAAACTGTCTCAGCTGGAGTACAGCTTGTTGAGCTCAGGTTTCTCCACACTGAGCGGAGATGTGTGTCATCTTTGCAGCTTTATTTTTGTAATATTCCATTAAATTTTATCGATTTAATTAAATTTTGTAAGTGATCAGAAAGCCTTACAACTATTTTTGTATTTGCAGATATGCTCATTGCAACTTGTAATTGAAACTCCAGGAGTTTGTAAGGAACAAAAGTCTCGGCTTTTTCCGGGCTACTGCCCTCTTTGTTAAAGATATACGCTTTCATAGATGACATAATTATTTTGACAAATGCATTCGAATTTCTGTTGTACTATTTCTTTTTATTCTCATTCAATGGAAACAAAGAGTAGCTAAAAATGTTCGTTGAATCGTGTCCCATTAGATAAAGCAGGGAATGTTTCCTATTCACCTTATTCTGTGAGCTAATGAAAAGTTCACAGCTGGGTTAAACTTTGCCATGTTCTCTGCTTCTCTCACAAAAAAACATAACTTCTGATAAGATGTCAGATCAGGTTAAAATATTGAATTTCGATTCATAGGAGTGAATTAAATTTACTAAGCTACTCATACAAGAGACTGATTTTTTTTCTTTTCGTGCACTGGTTGACATTATTACACAGCTCTAACATAGTGCCATTAGTGATGTATAACTGGTTCCTTATGTTGTATCCTTATGTGACATTGGTTACCTGTGCAAGAAAAGATGGATCACATGAGTATGGGTAGACTTGCCAAGTTCTCTTAGTCACTGGAGGGAACAAGGGATCAAGATGAATAAGAAGAGCCAGCCCATAATTTCAGGCGTGTCTTTTCCTGTACATATGGTGTGCATTGTGGACTGGTTTAGCAGATGGTGTGGTTTATCATGGCTGTTGTCACTTTTAAAAAAAAAAAAAAAAAGAGGTTTGTGTTTGTTTGAGGTTCTTAATCTTCATTCTTCTACATCTTCCATGAACTTGAAAGTTAATGACAAAATTATCTGCAAGAATATATATCATTTAAATAGAAAGAATGGTGGCAAGCAATGCTGAGTGGGTTTGTATGCTCTGGCTGTGCAGTATGTCGTTTTGCTGGTTAGGTTTCGGTTGTGTGACGTTGCAATGTCTATATTTTGTGGATTGTGTAGATTGCTTATACTGGCATTTCAAATGCCAGTATAAGCAATATTTTATGACGTTTAGACACATAATGTTTCTGAACATCTTTTTAATAACACCATTTTTGCCACCAATTAAAATTAATAGAAATAAGAACCTCTAAACTTATATTAGACATAATGATTCGTTAGACATTACAGGAAGTGTTTTTGTATTCTTCAGGGGAGGCTCCTACAGTAGTAATATGACTGGCAATAACTAAAAAAAAAAAAAAAAAAAAAAAAAAAAATGTATATATATATATATATATATATATATATATATATATATATATATATATATATATATATATATATACATACACATACACTATAGTCTACTTCCCAAATGACAGCACTGTGGCCATTTTAGGTCTCTGGTTTGATCTTGAGCAGTTTTTGTGTTCTCCTTAAGTTGGTGTGGGTTTCTTTCTGGTTTTCTGGTTTCCTTCTACTTCCCAAGAACATGCCACTACGTAAACTTGTGACTTTAAATTGCCTAATTTAAGTGGTTTAAATGTGTATGTGCATGGTGCCTCCAGAAATACTGCTACCCTAAACCTTGGGATAAAGATATCCTTGAGCTTGCTATTAATGCTATAATGCTTTTACTGTGTGTGTGTGTGTGTGTGTGTGTGTGTGTGTGTGTGTGTGTGTGTGTATACATGCTTTATGATACTCCAAGTCTCTTCTTTATTCAAAGTTTTTGGCCAAGTAAGATCATCCAGGACAACCAGTCATCGGTCACTGGAGGGGAAACATGACCTTAAAGATTTAAACACCAGTCTATCGATGCTTTTTCATACTCTGCTCTTAATGTGTGGGGTATAACAGTCAGAACTGCACTCGTAATCTTCCAAGAGAGACAGATAGCTTTTGGGTGTTTGTTAAGCCATATGATCTATGCTGTTGTCATATTTTGTGTTTCTCTCTGTGTTTATTTCTGTCTCATTGCTCATGTCTGTACAATCACACACACTGCCTGACCCCATTCAGTGCATCCTGCTGTTTTATGAAGGTCACTCCCAATTGACCTTTTACCTCTTTTTCACGGTGTCATTCTCTGGTGAGCCTGCCTGGAGGACAGCATTTTTCTCCAAGTGTTTATGGGGGATGTGGGAATCTGTCCAGCACAGCAACCCATCTTGAAAAACAAAAGAAGATTAAGGGAGGGGGGTTGTTTGCATCTGTGTTGATTCACCAGCACAGCAGAAATCTCATTTCCCGTAGATTTGAAGATAGCATTGCTTTGGGATTTTATCAGCTGCTATTAAGTTTTATTTGTTAATTAAGTTTGTGGGTTGAATTAAGGCTAGAAGTCAAGTGGCTGAATCTTTCAAGCTAAGGATTGGGGACTAGATTTAATTTGGGTTTGTGCATCTCTCCTCACTAATGGTCCACCCGGGCTGTACCACAGACCAAGATAACAAGAGCCTAGTCTCTATAATTAGTTGTCTTTTTTATACAGAAAGCAGATGTGTTGGCTCAGCCTCTGCTGTGGTTCCTGCTGTGAGTGTGAACCTGGCTTTGGCTGCTGAGTTCCCTGATGTTCTATAAATGGGAATCTGC
Organism: Silurus meridionalis; assembly: GCF_014805685.1. NCBI lineage: Eukaryota > Metazoa > Chordata > Actinopteri > Siluriformes > Siluridae > Silurus > Silurus meridionalis. The sequence goes on from NC_060890.1 coordinate 20,340,025, forward strand.
CAGAGAGAACTTTGAGCTCAGTAATGAAAACTGAGCAGCCACCATGGGAAAGACAGGGAGATACAGGGGGAAAAGTGTAAGTCTAAGTGTGACTAAAAATGATAGCAATCAGCATTTAATTTGCTAATGGGATAAACATTATAATGCTGTACAAATGCAGTGTCTTACATTACAATGCTTCTGATTAGTTGATTAGACACAAAACTCTTCATTTGGAACCAAATGCAAAATAATGCAATGAAAATTTCAGCAATGATGAGCAATCAGTTTGTGCAGGTTCTATGATGACATTTGGCTACAAAATGTGCAAGTGGACATATAGAATAAAGGGTTTGGTGCTTGTCTCTCTGAGAATCCTACATGACTGATACAGAATCCTACAACAGTGTGTTTCACTATTAGAGAGAGTTTAATGAAACCCCTTAAGGAAGCAAGAAACCGTTTTAGTCATGCTAAGACAAACCTTAGGCTACAGGGTTCCTGGTTTGATCCTCAGCTTGAATTGCTGTATTCTCCATTTGTCCATGTAAGTTTTCTCAAGAGTGTCCAGTTTCCTTCCATGACCCATCATCCTTTGGGTGTGAATACATACTTGATCCCAGGGGAGTAGTCCTACCTCCAGCTCTACCACCATAATAATGAATTGTTGTCCACTGCCTCACTGTTCTCTGTTAGAGAATATATACTTGAGCTCATTTCATCATAAGTAAAGTTATAATTGCTAACCCCACTTTTTCCCCAATACACAATGACACTTGAATGAGTCTAGTCTTAGTATTTGTAAAGCATTTTTCTCATGTGTCATGGTTTGTTCAATGGCTGTAAAATGCTGGAATGTGCTGGTGATTGTTGTCAGGGTCGTGAGACTGTTTTAGCTCTCGCTTGGGTGAGCCATAAAGGTCAGGAAGACCAACAATAAACCTGTTTCTGACATCAACCAAAATGTCTTTCATCACTGGCAAAAGTATTTTCCATAGTTCTCCTTTGCACAGTCACATTACAGCTGGATGCTTCAGTTTACTTATTCACTATCCAATTTGCTTCTCTTTGCATTCTTTCTCTCTTGTGCCCCCTGGAAAGATTATTCTGTGGTGTAAAATAATTTTTTTTTCTCTTAAAGCTTTTCCTTATAAACTAATGAACCATTCCCTTGCCATGCAGGCACGACTTGGAAAGTTTGAAAACGCCTGGTTCTTATTTCAGACCTCAGATGAATCATACTGCCGAAGAGAAAATTTATGCTTTCTCCAATCATGTCATACAGGGTTGTCCTCCATCTAGAGCCAAAGTAAACATGCAATCTAATCAACAACAGCAACAAAAATCCAATATGAGAAAGACATTACAAATTATTACTGTGGATAAACATAGAAATGTGAATTCTGCCCTTGCTTAATAAAGAAAGTAACAAAGCAGACAGGTTATCCTAAATAATAAGCTGGTCTTTTATTCATGCATGTGTTTTGCTGCACCAGCAATAGAGGAGTAGCTTTTGCGATAATGCATCCTTGCTTGTTACTTTTTTCCAGGTAAACGTATGTATGTATAAATTATGGCAGTATAAACTAATGTGATTACATTTAAAAAGACAGAAAAAAACTAAAACATAATGTGCTTTTCAATCTTTATACACTGTATGGACAGAAGCATTGGGGCACTTGTCCTTTTCAGCCATTTGTAGTTCTTCCCCAAACTGTTGGAGAACCACAATTGGATGTCTTTGTATGTGGTTTATACATATATTAGCATTCAATTTTTCCTTCTCTTGGAGACTAGGAGACTCAAGCCCGTTTCAGCATGGCAGTACCACAAAGCAAGCTCCATGAAGACATGCTTTACATGGGATGGAGTACAAGAGCTCCTTCTATAGAGCTCTGATGTCAACCCTATTGAATAGGCTTCCTCACCCAGCATCAGTACCTGACTTTACTAATGCCCTTGTGGCTGAATGAATCTCCCAAATCTCCACAAGTAATCTCCAAAATCTAGTGGAATATTTTATGCATTCAAAGATATCCTATTGTATGTCCCCAACTTTGAGGTAAATGTTTGGGGAAAGAACCACATATGTCTGGGAAAGTCAGTTGTCCCAATACTTTTGTCCGTTTAGAGTATCACCCTGTCATGAGCCAAACATGAGCCACATTCAGTCCAAGCTGAAGTCGAAGGAAAACCTTGGATGCTGATGTTTCTGGATGTTTCTAGTATCCAAGCCCTTTAGCTCTCAATAACCATCTGAGCTCTGCACAATCAGTAAGAGAGAATTGCTATGTGCAAATCTTGTAAAAGGATCAATTCTGTTCCAAGATTCGCCAAAATCCTTCCAAGAACTGCACATCTCTCAAGCTTTTGCCTTTTACCCTCGCAATCATAAGGATGTTTTCAGCTGCAGTAGCGGATGATAAAACCTAATGGAAGCCCATTCTGGTGACATTAAATTGGCAGACATACAGAATAACATTTCATATCCCTCAGAATGGGTTTCGATCTTCTAAAGAGCAAATGTCAGCATGCCAGCGAGAGGTGAGAAGACACTAGGCAGAGAAAGGACTCAATCAAAATCCTTAAAAAAAAACAAACAGACAAAAAAATACAGGAATACTCAAACCCCTAGTAAAAAATAGAGTAAAGAACATAGATAAATTATTCATTTTTGTATTCAGTCTTTAAAATGAACAAGACACATTAAACTAATTAGTCAGTTATATGATATTTCAGGGGTCACCCATCTTTTTGAAACTGAGAGCCACTTCTATGGTACCTATTAATGTGAAGGGCTACCAGTTTTATAGACACTTCTGAAATAACAAATTTGCTCAATTTTATAATGATATGTTATTATTTTATATTATATAATTAATGATATTCATCTATATCTAGTCCTCTATATTTTCATATTGTCATTTTCAAATTCACACCAATGCATGTGTGATTTAAAAAAGAATAGCAACAAAAACAATTAGATGCAGCTCACTGGTAAGTGGCGCTATAGTGAGCTATTTTTAGAAAAGGCCCACGGGCGACTCATGTGGTCCTTGCGGGCAACCATGTTGGTGACCCCTGTGCTATTTATTGCATCTGGGTTAATCAATGTCTCATTTATTTTTCCCAATTAAGTTCTGATTTGTCTTTTTGGATGTAATTTCACACACACACACACACACACACACACACACACACACACAGACACACACACACACACACACACACACACACTGGAATACATTATAAGATAAACATTTTAATAATATACATGCAATAGCATAATTAAACAAGGAAACCCTGGAACCCTGAAATATCGTTTATTTGAATTCTCACAAAGCAACAAATGTTGACATTAAGAATATGACTTAATTATGACATTACAATAACGAAGCTACAATATACTTATTTAAAATAATTTGTAACAATAGCATCTTTTCAAAAGTACAAATTATATTGTTAAAACATTAAATGTGATTATCTCATTAAGAACTGACAATTAGTCTGAAAATATATTGTGACTGTATTCACAATATAGTCAGCTACAAATAGATATTTCTATAGTTTGCCATTTCTATATATTTATAAACTGAAAAAAAATGTTTGTCTTTTTTTTTGGGCTTCTTCACTTTTGACAGTCAACTGACAGCAAAAAAGATCTGCTTTATCACTATGCATGTTTCTGATAACATGCTTTAAAGGGTGGTTAAGATGCTATGGAAACATGCCTGTGAAGGAAATCAGTGCACAACATTGCAAATGTTAATTCTGTGAATATTTGCATAGCCATCAGTGTAAATAGCAAACTTCTTTTGCAGACTTAAGTCAATATGACAATTTGCACAATCTGCCTCAGCTACACACTCAAGCTGTTGTGCTTCCACTGTCCAAAAATTTGGTGCTGACAGATGCATGCCATTGCAGACCTATTAAGTGCGCTGTGGCCTGATCATTTGGGGTTTGACCACTAAATCAGTGCACTTTCAGTTCCACATGACAGCACCCACTGTGATGCACTCTGTCAAAGAACTTGAATTCTGTTTCTTTGGAAGATAAGAAAATCATTTACATAAAAAAAAAAAAAAATCCTAGTTTTTGTGGCTCAATAGATCCATACATTTTCATTTACAAAATAATTTGTTTTGTAGTAAAATAGTTTGATCGATGCATGTAGATGCACCCGGAAAGATAATGGGGAAAACTTTAACAGTGCATCAAGCTTTCAGTAATCAGTAATCAGGGATGGCATGAATTAAATTCAGCCTTTCAGCTGAAACTTTGTATTTGTTTCAGGGATTGTAAAATACACATGATGAAGTCTTCTTGAACCTGTTAATTTGTTGCTGTTGCTGCACACATGAGCAACATTAAAAAAAATAAGACACAGTTTTCACAAGAACTTAATATATCTGTTTGTTTTCACAATCTGGCATCCCTCATTACAGTAGTGTGAATGTAAACACTGTGTCTATCTTTTACTTCAATTCCATCCTGAAGAATATGTTTGCAATCACAGCACTCAACCATTCTCCATGAAGTCTAGATCATCTGAAGAACATTTTCACATTAGACAGAGGCTGATGTTTGGGTTTTTACAAATGGCACACACAATAGAGAAATTACAACTGGAATTACAACACACCAAAACTGTGATTTACAGTGTGAGCCAGACGGGATTGTCGTAGTATTATCTAAGCTCTTAGCGACATAATTACTTGGTTATGAAAGCAACAGCCGGATTTCTTCTAAGCGCCATGTCATCCTACTGTAATTGGCTCCCTCGTGTTTGGTCAAAGGGGAACCTCCTCTTGTTTCTTTTCTTTGGCCCATGGGACTTCAACTCTATTCTATGAATGAAAGAGACCTTGTGTGCAAGTGTGTCGAGATGTGTCCTTCTCTCTAAATATTTAATTTGGCTTGTGCTGTCTGAACAGCAGGATGGACAGCGATTCCAAGTACCAAGTCACATCTCATTAGCCTTCTCGATTTCAACAGCATTTATAATAAAATCATCTCAATGTTGTATCTTGCCTCGGAAGTATTGGAAAGTCTTTGCTTACCTCCTGATTTGAACAATTATCAATGTGGTGAGAAAAACACATTTATATCCTGTCTATGCATAACATCTATAGTAAATCTGTTTACTGATTGCTACATATACATACATTATATGTGTTTAAGTAGGATTTTTTTCTACACAGAATGTTAAAACTGTATAAATCAATAAACTAATTAATCAACTAATAAAAAACATTTGCAGAGCCTAATTATAATTATTACAAAATATACAAAAATCACGTTTGATTGTATCTGCAAGAGTGATTGTTTTCATAGATCTGAGAAAAGATGCTTTTTAAAGTATTCGAAAATGTTATCTTATTGGATTGGAAGGTGGTAGCTTAGTGTTTAAGGCATTGGACTGAAGTTGTCACTTTGGGGCTTCTGAGAAAGGCCATTAAATCCATAGCTGCTCAGTTGTATAAATGAAATAAATGTATGTCGATCTGGATGAGGGGGGTCTGCCAAATATTGTAAATGTAATGTAACATTTAAAAACAAGCCTTTTTTCATATTCATTTCAAAAGAGATATCGAAGAGCAGATGGTAAGGAAAAATCAGTTTCATATCTGCTATAACGTATATGATAACAGGAACGAACTTCCTTTGCAGACATTTCACAACGTTGATTATATCTATAAATAGTTAAGCAAAACAAAGTGTCATTCCTCACTTAAATTAATATTGCAAAAGAAATAAAACACTTTGGGATGTGCTTTTATAGGAAAACAATTCACTTTGAATTGGTATTAGTAACTCTGCTTCACATCAGCCATATCACACCATCACCTCATTAGTTTATTTTATTGTCACATTATTCCTGGAAATGTGTTACTCCTTACTTAATGTACTCTTAACCAAAATGGATGAACCAAATACTGTGGATGAACTCCTAAAGAAACCTGTAGTAGAATGCCTTTGCTTCACAACAGTTGAAAAGGAACACTCAAAAATACTTTATATAACCATGAACTATACAGAGCTATACAGAACACTTGATTAAGACATATTTGTAGATACAGTGGGGCAAAAAAGTATTTAGTCAGACAATAATTGTGCAAGTTCTCCCAATTAAAAAGATGAGAGAGGCCTGTAATTTTCATCATAGGTACACTTCAACTATGAGAGACAAAATAAGAAAAAGAAATCCCGAAAATCCCAGTGTCTGATTTTTAATGAATTTATTTGCAAATTATGGTGGAAAATAAGTATTTGGTCACCCACAAAAAATCAAGATTTCTGGCTCTCACAGACCTGTACATTCTTCTTTAGGAGGCTCCTCTGTCCTCCACTTGTTACCTGTATTAATGCCACCTGTTTGAACTCGTTATCAGTAAAAAGACACCTGTCCACAACCTCAAACAGTCAGACTTCAAACTCCACCATCACCAAGACCAAAGAGTTGTCAAAGGACACCAGAAACAAAATTGTAAACCTGCACCAGGCTGGGAAGACTGAATCTGCAATAGGTAAGCAGCTTGGTGTGAAGAAATCAACTGTGGGAGCAATTATTAGAAAATGGAAGACATACAAGACCACTGATAATCTCCCTCGATCTGGGGCGCCGCGCAAGATCTCACCCCGTGGGGTCAAAATGATCACAAGAACGGTGAGCAAAAATCCCAGAACCACACGAGGCCTCTTTCATCTTTTTAAGTGGGAGAACTTTCACACTTGGTGGCTGACTAAATACTTTTTTGTCCCACTGTAAAAGATCATTTTTTTTAGATTTTCTTATAAGAATGAGTCAAAAGGATTAGGTTTAACCAGAGTAAAATTATCTCTTCATTGAGCTGCAGTCAGATGGTGGGATGAGAACTTAATGTCTCATAATGGAAGTATTGGGCAGGTGTTTCTCTGTCAGCATTAGCTCACAAAACCATAAAGAGGCACAATTACATTACCTCAGTAATAGGCCCCAAACATATTACATATAGGTATACAACAAAAAAAGTCACATTTGCAGTGTTTCTTAGTCTGAGTTTCTTGTGTAATGGGAACTGTATACACAAGTCTGTACTTGGTTCTGGGAAATTCAGCAGTCAGGATTTCAGCAATTTCTTTTTGTTATTAGACTTCATTTTTAGTTACAGAACATTAGTTCTGAGTGAATCAATATTCACAGCAGACGAATGCTTCAGAAAGTAATGGACTGTATTTGACATCAATTCTGTTTAGATCCACTAATTTAATACTTGCTCTTGGTGCTGACTTTACATGTTAAACTATAGGACACAATTTGTACTGAAGGTTATCACGATTGAAGATTTTTCATAACATTGCAACAGAAGCCCACAGAGGGCAGAGATTGATACCGGTAGGTGTCGGATCAATATCAGGTATCGCCTTTCACTCAGGACACCTGCACCCTTATAATTGGTCTTGTGTGTGCTTCGCCGGTGTTATTTGTCACCTGCACATTAGCTGTGATGGAGCTCTATCGATTTTCTTTGCAACCTTCCTGGCCTTCAGGCATCAATGTGCAAGGAGACAGTCACCATGGTAATGGTAATGGGTGGTTTATAATAGAGATTTCAAATGACTGATCTATCTCAAATTATGGACTGGGGGATTCTGATGACAAGAAGACATTTATGATCATTTTGTCTGGAAGCTGTGACCTCGGTAATCCCCACAGAACAATAAACTTCACTTTGTCTTGAAGGAGTCGAGCTCTTCACCACAGGTGTGCGATCACCATGATTTTACACTGTGTGCCCCAAACCTTTTTTCAAGTGGATTGGTATAAGTGAGGAAAAACAGACCAGATCTACAACTTGTTGGATCTGCTTGGCCAGGCAGTGGTACCAAGTGAAATATATACATCAGGGTGTTTTAATAAAAATTTGTCACATTTCATGTTTTAAAGGCTCAAAGTTATGACTAAAACAACTAACTTGTAATGCTAAACCATTAATGACCAGATCAAGGCTATTAGACTGAGTGATTATGTTTAATTCATACTTGGTATTTTACATTACCATTTCTGAATAATGACACACTCAGAACAGAATAAAGCCAATTTCTCTGTTCTATGGTAATGTGTTTAATGTCCAATCCTCATTAGATTAGTTAAGGTTAACATGCACAGTTTAACATGCACAGTAGGAAACATATCATATATATGTGTTTATTTTGGTTCAGAATCACTACCAGGTTAATTATCTAATAAATCTTCCTTTTTTTGTACATTTGAGTACAGTAAATGATTGCCTTTGAATCCAACATGTTAAAAGGATGCATGTCCTTGCAAATAAAATGACTGGCTAGTTCTATTATTGCCTTTGACCACCTAGAGAGCTCGGAAAGAAACCGCTATAGTGCTAGTGTTACCTGTTGCATTTATATCTGCAGGCTTCCTTCCAGTTAACATCACCCCATGCTGTCTTCATGGGTTTGTAGCAAGATTTGTAGAGCTGCCAGTATTCTCTTGCTCTGCTGCACACATGCAAGAATCAGCAAGTGTGCATACACTTTCAATAGAAGTATTATTTTTTAAAGAGTTTTCTTTTTTATATGAAATGGATCTACACTTGTAAATCAATACTGCCATATACCGGAGACTGCTGGAGACTTCTCCACACTTTTCTTTTTTTTTGTTTTCATTTATTTCAATTTATTTTACTATAGTAAAAAACATTGCAAAATTCTCTTAAAAAAAAAAAAAAAAGGCTTTTGCTTGTTTTTATATTTAGTTTTTCTTTATCTTACTCTTGTGATTTGGACAATAATCACTGAATAATATGTTAATATGATAGACAGACGTATTGATATTCTGCTGTAGATTTCACTTCTCATTTAAGGCATCTGAAGCAAATTTGCATGATCTGACAACAGAATATTGTTCCAGCATGACTTTGGAGCATCCAGATGGTCTCTGGAAAATTTTAAACAAACACCAATGGTTTTTTTGTGGTTTTCATTGTGGAAACCCTCCAGAAACACCATACTTGTTCAAGGTTTTTAGGGTAAATTTAGGAGACACATGCTATCGAATTTAACTGATGCCTGCAGAGCATCAGCTGTCATTACCAAGATTTGGGGATTCCGTTTTGTCCTTGTATTGTTTTTTTTTAACGAAATCTTTGTACGAAGGCCACGCCTAGAGAGAGTTACATCAGTGCTGAAGTTCCTGTTTATCTGATCTGGTCTTTACAATTTCATTTAAGGTCAAATATCTTTTCTTCTCAGGCTTTCTGAGTGCCATTTGGAATATAATATTTTGCATGAATTCCATTATGGGGGGCAAGAAATTGAAACTGTGCAAGCGGGTCAAACCCACATCTGCAATGATTGGAGCACTTAACACTAATTTGAGAAGTAATTATCTTTTATATACTTCTTTTGGTTAAATGCAGGTCCATTTAAAATGGTTCTAATGCCTTCCTTTTTCTGTTGGATTATGCATAATGTAAAAAAATCACAAAAGCTTGCATAAAATTATTGCAGGACCTTGTGAAAGAAATTCACCTTTTTATCCGCACTCCCTGATCAGGTTATTATGAAGTTCTAATAAGCTGCTGGTGCTGGTTAAATAAAAAAGAAAATCATTAAATATTGATTCAGCTGTTTGATATACAGTGATAATGAAGACTTTTGGGTTCTGGTCACCATTATTGGTTGATTTGTATTGTAGGGTCATGCATTCATGTTTGTCAGGGAATTGACAAGTGTTTATTGATATTCAGAAGATCTGAGACATTGGAGGTGTTCCATTCTGAAGGTATCAAGAAAGACATCTTATTCGGGACACCCTTCAAAGCCATTCTGCATCATAATTTTTTGACTTGATGTGGAAATGACACTGTTTCTTTACTACTCCTTCTCAAATTTACCTTAGACAGTAGCCCTATCCACTTTTTTTCTTAGCCAGTGATGATAACACAAAACTATTTGCAGTGGAAATGAATTTATGAAAGTCATCATATAGCAAATTCGATTTAATTCCAGTATATGTTTGAATTGTATTTTTCTTAGGAAGCAAGCGTTTTGTGTTTGAAACATCAATGGATTGAATAAAATTACTGTATTATTCTTATTTATTTGGAGTATAAGATGCTGCTTGAGTCAGGTTAGAAAGCTAAGTGTTAAAATATATAATAAAGCAATGTTTGTTGCTGATTAAGTGCATTTTCTTGGTAATCTGGTCATTGCTATTATAGATGAAACTCTTCTCAACTCATTTCTGTGAAACTTTGGCTTTTTAAGGTATACATTTTACAAATCGCTTTCCAAAACACAATCCTGACGTTTCTCTCTGAGCTGGAGTTTAACAGCACCTGGAATGCATCGCCTGGTGACCCTTTCTCCTCTCTGTTACTTTCATGCTTTGAGATGTCAGGAGTCCTGGAAAAGTGATAGCAGGAGACAGATAACTGGCTGACCATCTTAGCCTCTGTCTGCACCTTTCTTTAGGCTGAATCCTAAGAGACTAGATCAAAAGTGGTTCTTTAGGTTTGAAGTCTTTTCACAGCAGATCACACACTTTTAGCACAAAGCTCATCCTGGCTTCTTGTCAATGAGGAGACAAATTACCTCTGACATCCACTTGCGTGCACATTCAGCCTTCTGTTTTGTTCTCTTTGTACAACGAAGTACTATGTCACCCTGACTGTTTTTTAAAGACTGACTTTAATGCTGTCATCATTAGAAAGCTGTAACAGTGGACTAGTTTGTCTTCATACATTCTTATTTTTAATGGTAAAAGTCATTGCAAGCAGTTTGCATGGGGCTATAGGAGGTCATTTCTGTGTTAGACATTCAGTCTACGTGGTGGCTTTAATCTCTGGGGCAAAACTGCTACTTCTTTAAATGTTCAGAGTTGGCAACTTTTAGTTTGTTTTAGTTTGTTTAGTTTGTTTCAGTTCTTTAGATCTTGATTGCCTTCAAATGAAAGCAATCTCTTTACCAAATGCTAAATTTCAGATAATTATGATTTATTTCACCGTGCATGGATGCACGGATTAAGCAAATTTAATAAACTCTATATTTAGTCTGGCTACATATTTACCTGTTTTTCCTTAGGAAACATCTGGAAAGGCACAAAAGGTTCAGGAGCTGCTTACAAAAGTACAAGCCTATATACTTTTGGATCATAGATTGCTGTTTATTGGAATTGTGACTTATTCAAATGACATTTTATGACAATCGTGTGCACTTTCTAGCTGGTGACATTTTAGCGGCCGAAAAAAGCAGAACGAAAAATGTTACCATGGTAACATATTAAAAGTATGTGGGCTTGTTTAAGCTTACTATTAAGTGAAGATGTTACATTTATTACCTCTCATGTCTCCAATTGATCATTATATAAAATAAAAAAAATTGATTTTTGATTTTTTCTATAGTCAGATGAGAATTTTACTGTAGTTTCAGGGATGGATTAAAGCCAACTTCATGTAGCTAATGTTTAAAGCAAAATATACCATCCATCCATCCATCCATCCATCCATCCATCCATTCATCCATTCATCCATCGATCCATTAATTAATAAGTTTATTTGTTTATTTGGCTTGTTGTTTTCTGGTTACTTATTGTTATATGTACTTTTAGATAAACACATAAAACATCATGCATTTCGGTAATAAATTTGTAGCACATATTTCTTTGATGCTTTTATTTGGAAGACTTTAATTACATTCATGTGTTTGTCCTAAAAGTGAACATTTAAATCTTTTTTTATGAGCTTTTGCTGGAAAGCCCCAACATATCCAGTAAATATGTTCAAGTCTTCAGGTCAAGTTCATTAGATTGATTGATCCTAAGAATAGTGCACTCTCAAACATAAAGGTACCAAACTGTACTCTTTCTTTGAGTACGTGGTTAAGGAAAACATTAGTCTGAATTTGTGTTTCGAAAGGTGAATGTGGTGCACATTTAATTAGTTTTTGGAATAAACCTTGCAAATGGCCTTTATACAATAGTGTACCTTGAATAAGTGTAAAGATGCATACTAAAGTTACAAAATACATTGCATTGATGCTCCCACCTCCATATAACCGCATCACTTCTGAAAATAAGCATAAAAAATTTTAAAAAAGAAAAAGAAAAATTAGAATCCAGGGAATCTACAATAAATGCTGAATGAGTAACTGTTAATACATTAATGTGTTTCCACCTGGACACTAATTGACAGAACATTGCTTCATAACTGCAAAAACAGAATGAATTTAATATTAAACATTGCCTGACTGATTTATAAAACATGATTGTTTGAGTTTGATTTAGTTCAGCTGAACTCTGCATGAGCTCTAATAAAATTAGGCCTTAGTGCAGCATGGCCATTCTCCATCTGACTCATAACCTTAAAAACAAGAGAATATGAGCTGCCCAGTGGCTGAGCGTGAGAGTGAGAAGATTTTGCCTCTCTCAGCATTAGTCATAATTTTTTATTTGTTCATTGTTTTGTCGCCTTTTTCGTCTGGATATTACTAACCAGACACAGTTATGGGGTAACACATGCTGCTAAGAAGAGGATATGGCTGATTTGTGTTCAGAAAGCCACTCAGACTTTCTGGATTTAATGATGAACATGAGAGAGAGAGAGAGAGAGAGAGAGCCTTCACTTTATTCCTCCAGAAGGCCTGTGCGGAGCCAGTCAGCTACAGGACAGCTCATATGGTCATGTTTTTCAAGTCTATAAACCGTAGGTATAATCATCATGATGTAATACTTATGCAGGACTCTGTATATAATCAAACTCTTCAATGGATGCATAATAGGAATCAAAGACATCTGAGATTATACAGCAAACCTTCAATTCTCCACTCACACTGTGGAAAATATATCACTCCACTAAACCTCTGGATCCTGTGTTGACCTGCTGTGTTCATTTATCCTGGTTTGCATCATGATGGCTTTACTTGGTTTTGATGTGTTAGATCTTGATGTTCCATGAACCACTTCTTGACTATATTGACTTTAGATTTTTCCAGTAAGGTTGTTCACTTCGTATTAGATCATAATTTGCCCCTTGATTCGCAAAAACAGCATGATGATGTTTCCGGCATGATGACTTTGGACGTCAAAGTTGCATAAACCCTTCATTTCTATTCAGAATGATGTTGCAGAGTGATCAATGTGTATCTGTAGTCGTTTTTTTTTTTTTTTTTTTGATTGATTAATTAATTGATTGAATGATTGTCTTTCAGCAGTAAAATTCAAAATGTCAATTATTCAACTACAACCGTTTTTTTATCTAAATTTTACATACACATGAATGCTCTTTATTTGTCATTTTATTAAATCAACCCAGATTAACTCAGATAGCTGGTATTCTATTAAAACTAACATAAAAAAAACAAAGCATCCATCTGAACTATTAATCAGATATAGTTCATTAGTATTAATTACTTCATTCATTTCATTGTACTTCATTTATTGGAATGTTGCTTACAAATAAAAGGATTTGGGCTTTATTTTTACTCTGTGCATGTCTGTGTCTGTTGCAGAGGGCTTTTTGCCAGTCACTACACAGAAACACATTACCTGGATGGAGGGAGGCCCGTCATCACCTCAGCCAGCTCCAGAGTAAGATCTTTGTCACATAATCCTCTGCCCACATGTGCTGAAAACTTACATACACCTTTTTTTATTGCAACCTCAGAAACATTTAGCAAGCATCTGTCATGGTTTTGTCATGACTCTAAGACGAAAGCCATTGGGAAAGTTAATTACCTGCTGTAAAAGAGTTTATAACTCCCTTAGCTAACATAAACACTGCCTCTCTTTTTTTGTCTGTGCAGCGTCTCTCATGAGCTTTCAGCCAGACAGTGAAGAGTGTTTGGGATTAAAGCGGTTGACGTGTCAGTTAATACTATTGATTGCTATTATGTTGACCTTTCACATCACTTAATTAATCTAATCACAAGAACAAATGGCTTCTTATGTCCTTGGTTATATAGTTGATCCCTCTTAGCTACAAGTCAAGTCTTGACTTAAAGTGTTGTGCTAACCTTTTTTTAGGCAGGAGGAGGAACTGTGTGTGTCTACAAGGTCTGTTCAGGGTCAGTGAAACATAGGGCATGTGGTTTCACAAGACAGGAGTGAGATTTGAGGAGCTGCATGTTTTTTTTTTTTTTTTCCCGCTGATCCATTTTTTGCTCCTCAGAGACAGGGTGTGCTAACAGTGCACTTTTTGGCGCCTTTATTTTAAGGTGAAGCAATGATTGCGGGTCACGTCGTCCAAACTCTTGACAGCTCCCTGGTCAGCACAGTGTGCTGCAGGCCACTGTTACTAAGAATTCTCATTTAAAATTGACTTGTGGTTGCAGAAGAAAAAAAACATCACATGAAACAGAGCCAAGGTCTGTCCTGATTAGGAACAAAATGATCAACCTGCCCTGCTAAAACAAAACAAAATAGAGTGGGATGATTAACTGTTGAGAAGACTAGCTGGTAAAAACTGGTTATTGGTGGTTTGAAATAATATTGTACATATGAACATTTAGATTAATTGTTGGAGCAATTAATGATGTACACGGTATATTTAAATGTAAAATGTAAATGTAAATGACATTATTTGCAATGTTGAGAGAGAAACCTCCAAGAACTGTACATTTTGTGGTTGTAGTTGCAGGTTTTACTTCATATTTTCTGTAGTAACAATTGTAAAAACATGGGTAGACCAAGTTCCACATTTGTGAATCAACAGTATTCATAAAAAAACTGATCCATCAAATGTGCATACTCCAAATCAGCATGCAACAAACATTGTTAAATTCCATACACTTAAAATTGGTTTTCTCATGCATAAACACCCTCATTTGCCCTTAAAACTCACCCTATATTGTATGCTTTACAAATCCTAGTACCCTGCTTGTGGCAATGCTTGTTAGGGATAACATGAATCATGACAAAGGTTATGAGAAGAGTCATCGTACTTCACGACAGTGATGTGTAGCAAAACAAAGTGGAGTTTAAATCAAATTTCATTTGTCACATTTGGAAAAACTGTGATGGCATTAACATTCCTCGTATTATAGCAAGATTAATATAAATTTGCACTCTTTAACCTGTAATTAATTGATTCATAATTATCTGTGATTAAAATCTCTAGAATAGATATCAACTGGCCAAAAGGTAAATTGACTGGTGAGTCAATACTCAAGGTAGCAGAGCTGAAGATGTTGAGATTTTCATTGGGAGTAATGAGCGTGGACAGGATTAGAAACAAGTTTATTAGAGGAGCATCAGATTTAGGATGTTTTGGAGAGGAGGTGAAGGAGGCGAGATTGAGATGGTTTTGGACATGTGCAGAGGAGGGACATGGGGTATATCGGTAGAAGAATGCTGAGGATGGAGCCACCAGGAAGGAGGAAAAGAGGAAGGCCAAGGAGGAGATTTATGGATGTGGTGAGGGAAGACATGCAGGTAGTTGGTTTGAAGAGGAGGATGTAGAGGACAGGGGGGTATGGAGACGGATGATTCGCTGTGGCAACCCCTAATGGGAGGAGTCGAGAGAAGAAGATTCTTTTTTGCACAAAGCTGAGTGTGACAAATCGTCAAGCAAGCCATCATCCAATCAATATATGAATGCGCTTTTACACTTTGACTTTAGATCTTCTCTGTGATATCAGTCTGCACCTTGCTGTGAGCACTGAAAACCGGAATTAAGCTGTCAGTTATGCTGATATGACTGACAATAAGTGGAATGAAAGCTCCTGATAATCAGTTTACCCTCAATTTCACTTTTAACCGCTAGGTTTTTCAAATGCATGGTCAGGAGTGAAAGTAAATATACTCAATAAACTTGATCAATCAAATTCGATGCATGAAAATTATCATTTGGCTGTTTTTTGTTAAATATTGTGTGTACCACATAATAAACATAAAGCAAACACAAACACTGTCCCTTTTAAGTTGTACTGAGTTGCTAGTTTATCAGAAACATCTACCACATGGTAAAACTTTATAGGTTTACAGTTACTGGCTGGAGCACATCTGCTGCAATAGACAATTTGTCATCTCCATTGTCCATCAGTGGAAAATGACTGCCAAAGGACCACCACTGTCCAGATGTTATTTATTTGGTGGACCATTCTCATTCAGTCATTTTTCTTTTACATTTTCTGCTGAAGGTTAAAGTGCCAACAGGATGATAAGTTCAGTCCAAACTTATCAGTACCTAGTCAAAGATTCCAGCTCCTCCAGGGGAGTTCCCCAGATATTATCAAGCTATCAGATATAATCTATCTAACGGGTCCTGGGTTTGCTCCAGGTTCTTGGTCTTTTTGAATGTGCATGATACAGCTGTAGCAGAAACTAGGGTCTCTACTCTGAGGTTCTCCCAGTTTGCCAAGTTAATTGCCTTAAAATTATAGATTTGAAAGATTTTGGAGTGTGTTTGTGGAAATTTGTGCTCATTCAGCTACAAGGTTGTTAGTAATGTCAGGTACTGATGTATGGTAATGAGGCCTAAGATGTAATCTGTGTTCCAATTCATCACAAAGCTGTTCAATAGGGTTGAGGTCAGAGCTCTATAACAGTCCACTCAAGATCTTCCAGCCCAAACCTTTTCAACCCATATCTTAATGGAGCTTACTTTGTGCACATGGGCACTGCCATGCTGGAGCAGGTTTGGGTCTCCTAGTTGAAGTGAAGGGAAGATTATTGCTACTGCATTCAAAGACCTTCTACACAAATATGTGCTTCCAACATTGTGGTAACAGTTTGGGAGAAAAAACAAATATAGCCAAAAAAAAAAAAAAAAAAGGCAGGTTTCCTAATACGTTTTTCCAGATAATGTAGATAAATATTTATGCATACAATATACAGTACATAATTACAGTCTATAAGGGTTTGTACAGGATAACCCAGTAACTCAGTTTATAGAGCAGTCTCTTAGACAATGAACAGTGAAGATGTCTTCCCTAATGGCTTTGTGCTTCAGGACACTGTATTTGAAAAGATTAGTTGCTAATAACTGCTTTCATTTTATGATCTGGAACCTTTACAGGCCTGTAATGCAGCTTTTCCTTTTTTTTACTAGTGTTCACAGGATTGCTGTGTTAATATTTAATATTTTGTCCATGATTAATACCCATTAACCTTGACATATCTTGAGACTTCATGTTAACCTTCATCTGCATTAAAAATCAATTTATGTTTTCTCGCCTCTGTGGTCATGCTCTTTTAAATGTGGAGATTTGAACAAGCCAAAATCTAATCAATTCATTGTGACTACACATTGTTTAACTGCTAGTCAACAGGGCGGCTTATCTTGTCCATTATAATGGAATGAACTGTTCTGGAGGATCTCAGAAATGCTTGGGAGGAGTCCATGGATCCATTATTGCGTATTTACAAAGAGATTTGCTTATTGGGGTGTGCATTCTTTGTGTCAAAGAGCATCCATCCATCTGCCTCATTTTTATTTTGCTTTAACCCAGAAAGCCTTACAATCTCTTAGACATAAATCATTTAAAGTACAACACACTAATTGATGCACTATATGAACCCTGAACAGATTTCGGATCCTGAATGCAGTCAGTGAATTTGCTGTATTAACCAAGACAGAAAATAGAGTTTTTCCTCTCAGAGTGCTCCGTTTTTTCTCTTCTTTTTCTCTGATAATAAAAGTAGAACCTTTCCCCTGCAGTCTGCAGTAATGACTCAGCATTGCCATTGAAGATTAACATACTGTATGTAAAGACCATTTCTTCTATTATAAAGCACTGGGCAAGGCTTATTAGCATTCAAATGAACTATTGTGACATCAGCTATCATTCAGAGATAATGTCTGATGATAAATGTTGAACAGATCAGGAATAATTTATGAAATGATGTAATTATTTCTATATCAGGGCTGTAAAGCCTTATAGTTTTTTTTTTCTTCAGAAAAGCCATCTTATTGTGCTAATCACAAGCATGTTAGATACTCTTTGACATTTCTTTATAATTTTAATCATTCTTGACATTACATTTGCTGATGTTTTTTATTTCTGTATTGTGAGCAAGGTGCGGGTGGAAGGTTTTTATTGATTTCTTTAAAATAAAATTAAAAAACATCCTGCTATATGACAGATAAAGAGTATTTTTTTAATTGGTGAGCCAATGCAGCATTGTCCTGCTGTATCATGTTGACTGAGGTGTTCTGTTCAGCCCAGCTTGTCTTAAACCCTGGACTTCCTTGACAGCATGTGCCTATGTGGCATCCATATGCTCCATCTGAACAATTTCAAATAGCTTGTGGATGCCAAATTAATACCAGCTGGAGGAATGTTTATTTTCATTACCCTGATGGCATCATATGACATCCACACGTTCATGACATCAAGAGCGTTTGCTAAATCTGACCCTCTTCTTGATCCTCTGTCTGCCGCTGTGTGTTTCAAATTGACTGCAACAGCCCTCAAATGTCTTTCTTACCTCTGGGCAAACAGGAAATAAGGCTTCGGTGGACATGACAACTCGAAGCTGTCCTCCGTGTCAGCTCATGCAGACCAGAGTGACAAGCTGACAAATTACGGGTCGAGCAGGGAGACATGCTGGGGCGTGAGAGTGAGACTGAGCCTCAGCACAGAAATAATGATCTGTGAATCTGAAACCTCTTCGGGATGATAGAGCAAGACTAAAATGAACACATCGCCTTTGCTGGCTTTTTAAAAGCATCGTATTTCCTTCTGAAATCCTGCAAACAGATTGAGGTACAGACAGAGGGAGTGTGAGCATCTGCATTGTGTTTTACTCTGTAGTTGGGTAAATGAGCCAGAGCTCAGTGCCAGAATAGAAACCCCAGGCTTTCATTCCAAACCACACAAGTCCTCCCTTCTGAATGAAACAAACCAGGTCTGTGATGAATTATACTGTTTTGGTATACCTATGTATCTATTTCTCTCTGTATTTTCTTATTTTTCTTTCCGGCTAGCTTTGTGCTATGTTTAAAGATTGATGGTTGCCAGGAGTACAGTCAACGTCAAAAATAATGGCACCCCTCAAGAAAATGACACATTATATATGGTGATATTTTGAGATTCTCTGTAAGACTTCATCTTTGTTGAATATGACTTGTAGAAACCTTATCATAACAGTAAAGGTTTCAAATGAACTTTATTTATAGTGTTAACAGTTAATTATTTTAACTCAACTTAGATGTACATTTTATTTGTTTAAAATTCCAGATTTTTCTACATTTTAAGTGACTTTACCGTCTTAAAGGTTAGGCTAATAGAGAGCATTTGTGTAAATTCATAAAAGCCAACACAGATTTCACTTGCATGTGTAAATATAGTTGATTAAATAAAAAAAACTGTGTAAACTGTGTGATTTGTTACATTTGTTTGGGAAGCCAAACAAACCAGGAACCATGGTGCTGACATGACAACATGCCCGCTGTGCCACCGCGTCACTCCTGCCAATTATTAACACCCCAGGCAATGACAAATTCTTGCAACTGACATCGGCTGAATAAAAAATGGTTTGGACTATTTGTTTGAGCTGCCAATCATTTTGAGACAATATAAAACAAGCTTCAACGATCAAGTGCTAAGTTCAATGTTGTTATGTGTATTTGATACATTCGTTTTCTTTTTATTGTAATAATGATTGAGGTTGACTATGTTGTATTAACTCCCTCTAGACAAATTTGTTAAGGGTTGTGGATGCAAAGTGAAAATAAATATGGCTGTCTGCCAAACCCCCAGACTAACAAGTCATTGAAGAAAACATCAGTGTCTCATCTGCAATCACTTCCTTCCCACACATATATCTCACCTACTAAATTTGAGTAAATACATGTTAGAACCTGTCAGTCCTTACTTTAATGTATTTGTATTCTCTGAAATGTTTTAGGTGAACTGTTACTACCATGGGGAGGTGAAGGGCTATCAACACTCCGACGTCATACTCAGCACCTGCACAGGACTCAGGTGAGGCACCAGAGCAATCCAAATCGATATTCATGGCATAAGCAGAATCCTACAAACACACACACAAAATATCAGCATTGTGTGATCTGATGCTGTGATACTGGTGAGTGATGGTATAAATAAATGTAGCTGCCAAAGAAACATGTAACCCAGGAGTATCTGTCTGAATCATAAAGATAAATTTAAATCAATGGAATGTATCCAGGAGTCATATTATCAGGAAAGATCTTCATATAACTAAGATCAGTTAGATTTGGAAAAACAAATATTGTAGTGATACACATTTTCACGCACATACACATACACACACACACAGGCATGCCGTAGAATGTTGCTTCAGAATTATTAGTATCATAATTCTGCTTGATAGCATCAGGAACATTATCCTGCAAACGGGTCCAAATTCTCTCCCTCAAAACCTGTCTCAAGCCACACAGTCTGTCTTCGAACCATGCAGCAGCACACACACACACACACACACACACACACACACACACACTTTCTCTAATAGTTTTCCCCTGACTGGATTTGTGTTCCTTGGCACTTCGGCCAAAACAAATTAGTGTTGATTTTGGTTGGCAGTATTGGTGTAAGTGTGGTTTACACAAGTGTTTATGTGGTCTAGTGTGCACTACGGGTTTATTAAGAGTCTCTCCTCTGCAAAGAAGCACGTCGCTTTAAATCACCCTGCAACTGTAAAGTGTGAGAAAAGCTTGTTGAAGCGAATCCCATAACCACTAAACATCGGGAATGGAGCTGAAAGTCCAGTTGTTTCAATAAAATATTCCCAAAACTGATGCTGTGTTCACCAGCGGTGCCTTGGATGTTAAAATAACCCACTTTCCAGACTGTTTTTAAGCTGTGGGAAAGTGGAAATGTCACTTCCCTGAAGAGCAGTCTGTACTATTTACACTTTAACCACTCTTTTAACACTTTACACTTCTTTGTCAACACAGGTTTCTTTCAGTCACTATAGTATCAACTTTCTTTTCTTTCAGAGGGCTGATCACACTGAAAGATAAAGTGTTGGTACTGGAGCCAGCACAGAAGCCCAACAGCACTCTACATCATATCTTTAGAGGAGAGCATCTTACCCTAAAGCAGGGGACATGTGGACACGGGCACAACATCTCACACACTGCAGCACTCTCAGACACTACAGAGAGCTTTTTCAGCTCACATGGCAACAGGGTAAGATAACCAGGACCAGGCAAATGTACCATGGTATTATATCCTTTAAAAAAGGGCACTGCTGTGAACTTATGGCATGCTTTCTAACACAAATTTGTATTACAGTTATATAATTATAAAACTGAAACCAGAGTATCTGCAGGCTGAATTGTGTGACTCATCATCTTTAATGATTTAAAGAATGGAAACATTGCTTCCAAAAATCTCAGTCAGAACACTGATCAATCAAAGTATCATTATTGTGCATAAAGTGATCCCGAGATCTTCCTTAAAACACAGAAAATACTCTTTCATGTGTACACACATTAAAGGTACATGTATATATCATGTGGCATATTCATGGCATCACTTATCTACAGTA
Organism: Silurus meridionalis; assembly: GCF_014805685.1. Classification (NCBI taxonomy): domain Eukaryota; kingdom Metazoa; phylum Chordata; class Actinopteri; order Siluriformes; family Siluridae; genus Silurus; species Silurus meridionalis. The sequence goes on from NC_060890.1 coordinate 20,361,482, forward strand.
TCTTGTAGTAGTCTGTATATTCTATGTGACTTAACAAGGCTTATAGCAAATTCTCTACATGACAGAACAAAGTTAAAAAAACATGTCTGATTAGCAAAATAACCAATACCAAAACAGATATAAAGGTACAGAAATGACAGTTCATTCACTTGATCAAGCTAAAAATCTGCTGGATTTCTGTCTCTGTACATGGTTTTCCAGTTTTCCAGTTTGCTCTTGACATATTACGCTAATACTGTTTGACACATGGTGAACAAGTTTCCTTATAAGCATGCCTAATGTGACTTTTTTGTCGTTTTGTTCACTTCCTTCGCAGATGTCATGGTACTGTACTGGCTTCTGTCTTGCACCAGTGGTTTTGTTGAAATGTATTTGTGTGCTAAGAGCAGCGATCACAGTCGCTCTCAGTGTGAAGAGTATGACTGATGTACACATGCTTTTATATTCATTAAAGAAATCAAATACTGAAAACAAAGGGAAATGTTTGCTATACAAAATCAGGAAGCCAGCCAACTGTGTTTTTTCCTGTCAGGTACAAATCTCATCAATTATATAAAAACATTTTTTATATATAATAAAAAAACTAAAAACTTTTGATATTGCTGGTTCTATCAATTTAAATCCAGTGAGTTTGTGTTCTTAAAGTTTTTTTTATGGGCTTTATTAAAACCAAGAAAAATTAAACATTGCATAAAGATAATCTATAGTTGTATGAAGGGGATGAAGATCCCCAACCCTAACCTTTGCAGCATAATTTTGTATGAGACCATAATAAAAAAAATTATTTGCAGGGACTTGCATATAAATTATTGTGTAATTGCATCTACACAATAATTTATATGCAAGTCCCTGCAAATAATTTTTTTTTATTATGGTCTCATACAAAATTTAGTGCTTCAAAAACACTTATACAATATCCTCAAGAACTAGATCAACAATTCTTTCTAGCTATATTGTTAGTACAAAAAACAATTCTTTTTTAAAGCCCTTGTACTGAAGCTCTAACATAAACTGCAATACAAAGAGATGGCGGTCGAACAAAAACTTGGAAAAAAAGGTCCAATACAGTTTCAGAAAGCTGAATTAATTTAGAGTTATAATGGCGAACTCTGGTTTTAAGGTAAGAAAAAGTGCACTTGTGTTGTAAGAAAGTTTTTTGCATTATATTACATTTGTCTATATTATTACCTTTTTGTATATATATATATATATATATATATATATATATATATATATATATATTTTTTTTTACTTCCCTTCTCAATCTTTTTTTGCTTAGGCATTTCACTTTAAATTTTTCTCAATACATTCCACCTTTTTACTCCTCATTTCTTTTACTCTTTACTCTCTCTGCAGTACAAGAGACAAGCCCAGAGTAGCACTAAATATGTCGAACTGATCATCGTAGCAGACAACCGAGAGGTATGTAACTAAAAATACACTTTCATACATTTTCCTTAACCATAATGAACAAAAATTATGATGGTGACCTTTTTTTAGTCTAGTAAGAGAAAAACTTATTAAAATATTTAGGTTTTACAAAACATTGTTCGTTTTTTTTCTTGGCTGAAATCATGGGAATGCAGAAATGGTGTCACAACAAGGTCATGAGCGTATAACCCTAAGGTCCGAGTTGTACCTTATGAGCTTTTATTAGGGTGCTAAGTTGAGGAAAAGGCTGTTGAAGTGCAGCTGCTGATTATTTTGGTAAAAGAAGGGAGTTCATTCGTGTGGCTCAGTCCAGTGAAGGATTGTTTAAGTAGCACTTTAGTGTCATTAATCTGGACTATGACAGGAAACGACAACCTACAGCTGCAGCTACTTGACCCTTGTCTAATTTTTCTGTTTAAAATTGGACTTCATGTCCTCTAAAGGCAGTACTTGAAAATGATTTTTCACAAATTGGTTCCAGCTGAAACTATAAAAAGGTGTTACTTTGTCCCTGTGTGTTCTAAATACAAAGTTAGACCTATTGGTTCATTAGACCAGATTATTATAGGGTCCAAAGAGCTGCTTATAACTTAAAGTTGGAAAAATACTCATTTAAAATGTGCTTTGAAATGATAAATAAATACATAGAAAAGATTTTTTTTTCCAATCAAAGTGCACCAAAAAAACAGCCTTTGGAAAATATCTGGATTTTGTTACTTAATATTTCTTGTGTGTTGTGGGTCCAGTACATTTTCATTTCCAGATCTGATCTTAAAACTCAAAGTTAAGCACATCTGCAGGTGGTAGATGTCTTTTGTGGATATCAAATGTTTCCTGTTTGCTAACATTTCACCATTATCCCTTATAGCCAGTTCAAATCACCTAGAAATCAGAAGTCACAGACTCGGGTTGAAGCAAAGGCCAGAAAACACAAAGAATTCATAATTAAATGTAAGCCAGAAATAATGTACAACATTCTTAAACTTATCAAGTCTCACACACAACTAAGGCGTAAGTATCGTAGCAGTTAAATGTTGGTTTTATTTGCTACAATTACATACCCTTTTACTTTTCAGGTGTTTTGCACGCACACACACACTGTTCTGTTTCCTTCTCTCCTCTTATCCATTTAGTTGCTCACTGCAATCGAGGATACTTGTTAGTCAAACCATGCCCAGGTGTGGTGCTCCACCCTCCATTTACAAACTTGCAGTTTACCAAAAAAATCTGCAAGTGTACCCAATTTTATTTAGTGTATGTAGTTTTTGGGCACACTTGGACCTCTTACATTATTATGTCAATTTACAACACATCTCTGACTTCCCACTGTTCCAAGCAGAAAAAAAAAAAAAAACTTGCCCGCTGGCCTACTAATCATCCCCTCATATTAATTGGCTATATCACTCTATCTCCTCTCCACTAATATGCTGGTGTGTGGTGGGCGTTCTGGCGCAATATGGCTGCCGTCGCATCATCCAGGTGGATGCTGCACATTGGTGGTGGCTGAGGAGAATCCCCCCTTTCATATGTAAAGCGCTTTGAGTGCTGCAGAAAAGCGCCATATAAATGTAAATGTAATAATAATAATAATAATAATTGCAGGCTTCAAATATGGCTTCCATGGACTACAATACCCACACAGCCCCAGCTATCTCAGCCGTTTGTGCTGTTTAAGTAAAAGAAAGGTAGAGCTTAATTACTCAGGCTCAGCCTTGATAGATATATATATATATATATATATATATATATATATATATATATATATATATATATATATATATATATATATATATATATGTATGTATGTGCTGTTTAAGTAAAAGAAAATTATTGTAATCAACAAACCAAACCAACTTTTATTCACAACCAGTTCATGGACGTCTAAATGGTTCAAACATGAGACATGTTTGTGTTTAGAAAAGCTAATGCTTGAATACTGATGATGACACAGCAAGGGGAGTGTAGATATTGTGGCAGCTTCATGTGGGCCAGAGAAAGCACCCTTACATCCCCAATTTATTTTTATTTAGTTTAATTTATAAGCTGTAAGTTCATGAAATTTAACTAAATTTCTTCTTAAAGGAAAAAATCAGGTCCTTGAATTATTACATCATTTTAAGTGATAACTCAGCTGTTGATAATTATATGTTTAGTATTTTATATAGGAAACCCAAAATTAGTTAATAAAAAAAAGAAGGTTTTGGTGAAAGACTAATGTTTATTCCAAAATGTATAAGAACCCAGTATTCAGGTACATCACTGTAAATCAATGACAATGCATATCAAAGTATAACAGTAAAGAATTCTCGTCAGTCATACTTTGTTTAACCAAAGCAGAAAATTAGTAACCCCCAGGGACAGGACTTATGGAATTATAACCTAGATGTTTTTTCAATAGTCAGTGGGACTCCATTAGTTGTGCTGAAAAATGAAATGATGAATGTTACGCAAATCTTTCTTGGACCGACAATAGCAAACGAGACTTACAAGGTTCAGCAGTTTCTGATTAAAGTTACAACCCACGACTCACAACCCTAAGGGCAGTAATCATACAGAATGTGGAAGAAACGTTTCCATTCTTTGATTCTGTACAACATCTTTTATATTCCCTCGGCTGATGGCCCAAAATAAGCTCAGCATGTCCAATCTGCCAAAATATGAGAAAGAGCCTTAACATCTGTGCCGAAGTGGAGTTTGGAACTGGACACTGGAAAATTATTTGCCACATGTGACATGCCTCATTTGAGTAGAGTAAAACACGTATCTTTTTTATTTTAGTTTCAGAAACAGGGCAAAGATCTGGAGAAAGTGAAACAGAGGCTGGCTGAGATCGCCAACTATGTAGACAAGGTAAATCCAACCGAAATGCCAACACAGCATGTTGCTGTAATGTGCAATCTAAGACTGGAAGGACCAGAGCACTGCACAGCAACACATTTTTCCCCTTTCTAAAACACCTGCTTTTATTTATTTTATTTTTTATTATTTATCAAGTACTTTATTTTTAGGCTGTGCTTTAATACTTAATCCAGACATCATTGCTTATGAGCAGTTCAATGGCTTAATATTCAATGCACATATATGACTATAGATAAAACCAAGATGTGTTTTAAAAAGCCTGTAACACCTTGCTTTCTCTCGCTTCAGTTCTACAGAGCACTGAATATCCGTGTGGCACTAGTAGGCTTGGAGGTGTGGAGTGACTCAGACAAGTGTCCTGTCTCTCAGGACCCTTTCACTACACTGCACGAATTTCTGGACTGGAGGAAATTCAAGCTTTTACCACAGAGGCCACATGATAATGCCCAACTCATCAGGTCAGGAGACAAATCCTCATCTCCTGCCTCGTTCTTTACTCAGAGGACAGTGTAGTGCAAGCGCAAGTTAAAGATGTATACTGCACAATCTATAGTTATTGTAAGTTCAGTTTATTAAAGAAATCTAACGTAAAATTAAGCTGTAAAAGTGTACACTTTTCATTAGAAGATTATGGACATGTATAGCTCCACTCCTGGAGCCAGGTCTGGGGTGGTGTCTCAGATAAAATCATAATGCCCAGTGCCCCCTAAGCAAAAGGGCACTATGAAGCTATTTTCATGGGGAGGTGGATTGACAGTCAGGTGGCAGGAAAAGATGGAAAGTCTTAGAGGAATTATACACATTAGACAGAAAAACCAAGACCTGCTAAAGAGATTATATCTCATAGTTAGCTTGGGAAAATCTGGGGATTCCCCAGGTGGAGCTGGAGTCTGTGTCTGAGTAATGAGAAGCCTAGATTGAACTTTTCAGCCTGCTGCCACCATGACCCTCGGAAAGGGGAAACAAGAATTAATTCATTCATTATTAAATAAATGAATGAAACCTAGTAAGCTGAATTGTGCAAGAAAAAATTGCAATGCAATGCAAGAAATGCAATTATCAACCCTGAACATGTAATTAACCTGTGCATAGTTATAATGTAAATCTATGCTGAATTACAGTACTTCTGAATGGACAAGAATATAAGCGTTTTATTTACTTGTAAATCTCTGTCTGCAGTGGGGTGTATTTTCAGGGCACCACCATTGGCATGGCTCCCATCATGAGCATGTGTACAGCCGAGCAGTCTGGGGGCATCGTCATGGTGAGTGGCATTTCTGTCATTGATGAAGGATATAAATTTGTGATGCGTATGTATTAAATTATAAAGGAAGTACACAAAGTTTCTAGTGGAACTGAACTGAACTGTCAAACGAGGTTGATAATGTACATACAGTATTTATTTGCCTGACATTGCCTGGTCTTTTTCCAAAAGTCTGTGTAGATTTAGAAAAATGTTGCACAATATAGCTTACAATTTATCTTTTGGTCTTTTGTTTTGGTAGCCTATTCACTTTAGTCACCTCATCCACCTGTGTTATGAGATTATGTAATGCTTTCCTGTTAGGCATAGTTTTATTTATTTATTTTTTTTGTTTAATTTCTATCACCAAATTGCTACTTAGTTTATTTGTCTTTTTTTTTTACCATTCTATGTAAACTCTAGGGGATTTTGTGTATGAAAGTCTCAAAAATATAAGTTTTTTAAAAACGCTTAAAAACAGGGGGCAAAATGTAAAATTTAAAAAAAGGTTTTATGCATGAAGTGATTGTGGCATTTTGGTAGATTTTATATGCAAATGTTACTTTTATTAAAAATGTCAAAATCAGGTAATATTATGACATACGGTACATTTATATGATATAGAAAAGTCATTGGAATTGTACAGCACCAAAAACCCAATTAGTTTGTAATATTTTACAACTTTTTATTTTATGTTTAGCTGTTAATCGGCTTGTATTTCAATAATGAATATTCAGAAATTTGTTTAAATACAGTTTCCTACCTTGTGTACACATGTATAAGACATTATGGCCTGACTGTCCATAGATACTGCTCATAAATCACCTTAATGTATCGATTACAAAAGGCTCGGCTGTTACTTTCTAATGAGGCAGAACAAACAAACGGTTGGCTGGGGAAATGTCATATCCACCCAAGAGGAAGAAAACTTGCTGGTGGGAGTGATTACTGACGAGGATATGGCAGTGTAATAGAGCCCTCGCCCTGTTCTCACTTCAGATCTTTATTAGGCCATTAGGAGTTGGCAGCTCTAGAATGAAACTGCCATTCCAGATCAGGGCTGAAAAGTCTCTACAGGTTAGCTGAGGCTCTAGTCTGTTCTCAACTGACTGGCTTTTGCTTTGTCCACAAGCACAAACCTTGGCAGCATGATTAAAGTGTAGAGCATGCTCCAGTCTGCCTCCTCCATTACAGATCAGCCTGTTTCACTGCACACATCAGTCTTATTTCCCTTGCACAACTCCTGTTGCTGCCGGCAGGAAGTTCTGGCACTGGAGCGATTCTGGACTGTAGCGAGAACTGTTTTTACTTTTCCTAACATAAATAATTTAGGGGGAAAAAAAAATCATCTTTGGCAGTGCCAAAAGATATCAAATGTTTACATATTGTATGTTTTATACATTCATTCTTTCAGAGGATGCTTTCTATCATGTTCTGCAGACAAATTTCATGAGAAATGTTTTTAAAACATTGATTGACTGCATAAATGTGTGAGTGTGTGCGTGTGTGTGTGTGTGTGTGTGTGTGTGTGTGTGTGTGGTTTTATATCTCGGTCAGAACCAGATGTCCTTACAAGGATAGAAATATCTGATTCTGATCTTGTGAGGACATTCGGTTGATCCCTATAATTTCTGCATTAGTATCCAGAATAATGTTTGTTTACACTAAATTTTTTGGAAAAAGGCATCAAGGGACTTTTGTAGCCACACACAAACCAAAATAAAAGCCTTATGAAGTCCCTAAAGAGTTTTTTATAGTGGAGACTTTGCTTAATGGTGCATTTCATTTCAGCAGTGCAAAAATCTTGACTTATGCCTCTTTAATGGGTTTGTGAAAAAGTAATTACATAGGCTGGTAGTGCCTGCATTTTATCAATTAACGCCTTCATGTGAAACAACGCTTTGCTACTTTCAGCAAAAGGAAAACAAATGCATATGTAGAAATGCTAAGAATGTAATCTTAGGAGGGCAGCAGGAGTGTAATTGCCCCTAACCCCTTCTCTGTAGCAAACACAGACGAGTAATTGGGTTTACTCGCTTGGAAATATAAGTAATTGCTCTTAAAAACGCGTGTAACTACTTTGTTTTGTGCCATGCTGCGGAGACATTGATTTATCTGTAAACATGTGTAGAGGCAATTAATATTGACTCCTGCTTTATTATTCTCTCTCTTTAGTATTTTTTTGTCTCCCTCCGCCTCTCAGGACCACTCTGATAACCCTCTCGGTGCTGCAGTTACTTTGGCTCATGAGCTGGGACACAACTTTGGAATGAACCATGACACACCAGAGCGGGGGTGTGGGTGCAGGGTGACGGTGGACAGAGGTGGCTGCATCATGACTCCTTCAACTGGGTGAGTGCTTTTAAGATGTGCAACATAATCAGGTGTTAAATGATACATAAATACCTTGTCAAATTTTATTTAAAAACATTAAAAATACACACCAGCTGCGTCAGAGGTGCATTAGAGGCATGCAAAATCCAAGTCTGCACATGATACTAGTATTATGTATTGGTTTAATGTTTTATGAGCATTTTTTCACTTGTGTTTTTGACTCTGTTGAAATCTTAAACCCACATTTTCTATTTGCTGTTCAATAATATGCAATGATATCATGATTGTGCAACATGTGGTTGTGTAGCAAAATGGTTATACACTATGTTACTCGAGTGCATTTAATAAATAGCAGAGGTTGTGCGGTTTGGCTGAGGGGGAGGAAGGCATGGCTGGATTGAAGGATTTAGTTAGATCTCAAATTAGGCTTATTCTTATAATTATTAAACAGTTACTCATAAACATATACTCTTAATTGAACTAGAAGAGTTGAACTAATGCGAGCAAGCACGTAGCTGTGTCAAGAGGTCATAAGGCGACACTTGTGATGCTATGATTTAAATCACATACATAAAACAGGTCAGAGGTGTTTGTCTACAGGGATTTCTAATCTTAATTAATCGAAGATGGACAGGAAACACAAGTAAGAAAATACTATGGAGGCTTTAAAGGTGGTTCTCTTACATCATGGTTCAGCCTTGCTGCATGAAAGAACAAACACATACACACCCTTCAGAGAGTAATTAAAATAGCCCAAAGGGTCATCTGAGTAGAACTCCCAGCAACAGAGCATCTGGACATGAAAATCTGTAGGAGAAAGCCTGTGCTATCCTCAGTGACCTTCCCATGTGAGACTTAATCTGTTCCTCTGACATGACATTAAATACAGTCTCTAGTGTTACAGACCAGAATGCATAATAGACCATAAGAATAGACTCACAAATAGTGTCTACCCCAGAACAATGGGCCTCACTGCTGATATATAGGTTCTAGAGAGTTTAGGAATTCTACAAAATGCACAATTGCTGGTCATTTTTTTCAAACACAATGAACAGAATGTGAAATCAAATCAATGCTCATTATGAACAGTAAAATGTTTCAGCAAGCAGGGAAATTACATAAAACCCAGCCATTAGGGAGGCACAAGCCAGTGCACTCTTAGTGCCGGTCCCAAGCCCGGGTAAATGGGGAGGGTTGCGTTAGGAAGGGCATCCAGCGTAAAACATGTGCCAAATCAAATATGCGGATCACAAATGAGAATTTCATACCGGATCAGTCGAGGCCCGGGTTAACAACGACCGCCACAGGTATCGTTAGCCGACAAGGTACCGGTGGAAATTGGGCTACTGTTGGCCGAAGGAGGAGAAGGAGAGGAGGAAGACATCTACAGAGACGGCAGGGAAAGGAGCAGTGTAAAAGAGTGGAGGTTCGGGTTGGTACTTTAAATGTTGGTACTATGACTGGTAAAGGGAGAGAGATAGCTGATATGATGGAGAGGAGAAAGGTAGATATGTTGTATGAGACCAAGTGGAAAGGGAGTAAGGCCAGGAACACTGGAGGTGGGTTCAAACTGTTCTATCATGGTGTGGATGGAAAGAGAAATGGTGTAGGGGTGATTCTGAAGGAAGAGTACAGTAAGAGTGTAGTGGAGGTGAAGAGAGTTTCTGAAAGGGTGATGAACGTGAAGCTGGAAGTTGAAGGGTTGATGATAAATGTCATCAGTGCCTATGCTCCACAAGTTGGCTGTGAGATGGAGGAGAAGGATAGATTCTGGAGTGAATTAGATTAAGTGTTAGATGGTGTACCTAGGAAAGAACGATTGGTGATTGGGGCAGACTTTAATGGGCATGTAGGTGAAGGAACAGAGGTGATGAGGAGGTGATGGGTAGGTATGGTTTTAAGGAGAGGAATGTGGAAGGGCAGATGGTGGTAGATTTTGCTAAAAGGATGGAAATGGCAGTGGTGAACACTTATTTTAAGAAGAAGGAGGATCATAGGGTGGCGTATAAGAGTGGAGGAAGGTGCACACAGGTGGACTATGTGCTATGCAGGAGATGCAACCTGAAGGAGATTGGAGACTGTAAGGTGTTGGCAGGGGACAGTGTAGCTAGACAGCATCGGATGGTGGTCTGTAGGATGGTTTTGGAGGCAAAGAAGAAGAGGAGGAGAGTGAGGACTGAAAGAAGAATAAGATGGTGGAAACTGAAGGAGGAAGAGTGTAGTGTGAAGTTCGGGAAGAGGTCAGACAGGGGCTCGGTGGTGGTGAAGAGGTGTTGGATGATTGGGCAACTACTGCAGGAGTGATGAGGAGGCAGCTAGAAAAGTACTTGGTGTGACATCTGGAAATAGAAAGCAAGACAAGGAGACGTGGTGGTGGAATGAGGAAGTGCAGGAGAGCATAACGAGAAAGAGGTTGGCAAAACAGAAGTGGGATAGACAGAGTGATGAGAAAAGTAGGCAGGAGTACAAGGAGATCCGGCAGCAGGTAAAGAGGATGTGGCGAAAGCCAAGGAAAAGGCATATGAGGAGCTGTATGAGAGGTTGGACACTAAGGAAGGAGAAAAGGATTTATACCGATTGGCCAGACAGAGAGACAGAGCTGGGAAGGATGTACTGCAAGTTAGAGCAATAAAGGATGGAGAGGAAATGTGTTGACTAGTGAGGAGAGTGTGTTGAGAAGGTGGAGGGAGTATTTTGAGCAGCTGATGAATGAGGAAAATCAGAGAGAGAAGGTTGGATGATGTGGAGTTGGTGAAGCAGGATGTAGATAGGATTAGTAAGGGGGAAGTGAGAGCAGCGATTAAGAGAATGAAGAGTGGAAAGTCGGTTGGACCAGATGACATACCTGTAGAAACGTGGAGATGTTTAGGAGAGATGGCAGTGGGTTTTAACCAGATTGTTCAACAAGATTCTGGAAGGTGAGAGGATGCCTGAGAAATGGAGAAGGAGTGTGCTGGTACCGATCTTTAAGCATAAGGGAGATGTACAGACCTGCAGTAACTACAGGGGAATTAAGTTGATCAGTCACACCATGAAGTTATGGGAAAGAGTAGTGGAAGCCAGGCTGAGAGAAGAGGTGACCATCTGTTAGCAACAGTATGGTTTCATGCCAAGGAAGAGCAGCACAGATGCCTTATTTGCTTTGAGGATGTTGATGGAGAAGTATAGAGAAGGACAGAAGGAATTGCATTGTGTATTTGTGGATTTGGAGAAAGCGTATGACAGGGTGCCAAGAGAGGAGTTGTGGTATTGTATGAGGAAGTCAGGTGTGTCAGAGAAGTATGTGAGGGTGGTGCAGGACATGTATGAGGACAGTGTGACAGCAGTGAAGTGTGCAGTAGGAACGACAGACTGGTTCAGGGTGAAGGTTGGACTGCATCAAGGATCGGCCCTGAGCCCTTTTCTGTTTGCAGTGGTGAAGAACAGGTTGACGGACGAGGTCAGACAGGAGTCTCCCTGGACTATGATGTTTGCGGATGATATTGTGATTTGTGGTGAGAGTAGGAGCAGGTTGAGAAGAGCCTGGAGAGGTGGAGATATGCGCTGGAGAGAAGGGGAATGAAAGTCAGTAGGAGTAAGACAGAGTACATGTGTGTGAATGAGAGGAGAGCAGTGGGTGGTGCGGTTGCAGGAGAAGAGGTGGAGAAGGTGGAGGTTCAGGTACCTGGGGTCAACAGTGCAAAGTAATGGAGAGTGTGTTAGAAGTAAAGAAAAGAGTGCAGGCAGGGTGGAGTGGGTGGAGAAGAGTGACAGGAGTGATTTGTGATAGTAGGGTATCTGCAAGAATGAAAGGAAAGTTTATAGGACTGTGGTGAGACCTGCGATGTTGTATGGATTAGAGACAGTGGCATTGAGTAAAAGACAGGAGGTGGAGCTGGAGGTAGCAGAGCTGAAGATGTTGAGGTTTTCGTTGGGAGTGGCGAGGATGGACAAGATTAGAAATGAGTTTATTAGAGGGACAGCGCATGTAGGATGTTTTGGAGACAAGGTGAGGTAGGCGAGATTGAGATGTTTTGGATATGTGCAGAGGAGGGACATGAGTTATATTGGTAGAAGAATGCTGAGGATGGAGCCACCAGGTAGGAGGTAAAGAGGAAGGCCAAGGAGGAGGTTCATGGATGTGGTGAGGGAAGACATGCAGGTAGTTGGTGTGAAAGAGGCAGATGTAGAGGACAGGGTGGTATGGAGACGGATGATCTGCTGTGGCGACCCCTAATGGGAGCAGCCGAAAGAAAAAGAAGAAGCAGGGAAATTACAGAAACACTGTACACATGGTGGGTTGAGGAAAGTTGGTGTTCTTTATTGATTTTAATATTTCACTTTAATATAAAGATTTTTTTTTTCATTTCCTACAAAATAGATTATTAGACATAGCTGTAAAATTCACTAGCGCTGTGCTTTTTTTTTTTAGGGGAAAACAATATAGAAATGTTTGCATTTCTATAAAATGATTATAAAAAGGGTCCTGTTTTTAACAATTACTTTGGGAAATAAAAGGGCAGGTAATTTCATCAAGCTGGATCACACTTAATAGTTTCTGGTTTAGAGGATCGACAGCATCTCCAGGAAAGTATATACCCTTGAGCAACAACTGAAGACGTTCCTGATTTCATGTGATTTGTAGCATAGCCACTGGAAATACAAAGCTAAGACAGACAGACCGGGTAAGTTTGGCTGGACCTGTGCATCACAGGGAATGTAATGTGGGAATTAAAAGCTAGTCGGTGAAGTCAAATTATAAGAAAAACAATAGATTATTGACATTTTGCCAAAGACAGACCATTTTGTAATACAAATACAATGCTTTTTGCAAATATATGGAAGTCTTTCTGTTGTATGTAAAGTATATAGTATTCCCAGGTACCTGCAAATATTTTAGATTATGTTTGTGTAACTGGCATTTTCTAGCTGCAGGCTTTTAGCCGCAGTGTTTTGTCTTTATTTAGGAACAGTGAAAAATGTGTCCATTAATGGAAAAACAAGACCAAATGGAACTTGCCAAATAATTTCTGTATTTTATCAAAGGACTCGAGGCCGGAGAGAGGAGATATTTCACTGTGTCCCTGTTATTTCTCTCCTGTTACTGCTGGGTCAGGGAGTAAGAGGTGGTGTTGTTACATAATCATCCATTTTAAAGCAGGGAGCGCTGTCAGCAGAACCAAATGAATACTTGACCAACTTTAAGCTCTTTCCAATTCACTGTGTGGTGCAGCATAATCCTGTCACTAAGACATATGAAGGATGGCAGAAATCAGAGCTTAAGAAAGTATCTTTTGTGTTTAAATCTTTGATGCTTTTAATCTCGAAGTGAAATAGTGCAAGATAGACTGAGCACTGCTGTGGCTGCATGGTGGGGAAAAAGACTCTTTTATTTCCTTTTATTTAACTCTTATCAAAGTAAAGCCACAATGTTATTGTCACGGAATACCAAGCGTCGGAAAACGGGAGTAAAGGAGGGAGAAGTTATTGATCTTAACAGAGCAAACAAAAAAGTATCAGAGAAGGGAGTGCTGGAAATAATGAACTTAGTTGAAGCGAGGTTCTTGAGAAGGGTAGCAAGGAATACGGGAAACAGCGGGGAACGTGGGATCCATGGGAAGTCCAAGTGATCTGAGGTATGTATACTGTAGATCGGACAGCAAGTGAAGGGGAGTGGGATCTTTTAAAGTGTACTCGATAAAGAGGAAACAGGTGTAGGTGATTAGTAGGAGGGAGAGGCTGAGCGGGAGTGTTAAGCACTAGAGGGGGGAGTGGCTGGTGGTTCTCTGATGGTTATATTAACACATGATTTTGAAAGGGTGATATTTTAACAGTTTATTTTTTATGTAAATAAAATGCCTACTTGGTTAAATAATATGTGAAATAATATTTTATAATATTTTATAAAAAATAAAATAAAATAAATCAAATTAATGCAGTACACTTTTTATTATATTGATTAAATTGACTAATCAATTAAAATGGCACAAATTATTAAAATTGATTAAATAAAATCTAATAAATGGAAAAATTTAATTAAGTAGTTTGCATTTGTTAGACACCTATTTCGGTAACACATATGTGTGTGTTGGTCGCTCATACCAGATACCACAGCTTCTGTTTGCATCTCAGAGTTGTAGACTGATTCATCTTAAGTTAAGTACTTACCATATTTAAAGTGTTGCTGCAATTTCAGTTTTTGCTGCAATGTCAGATTTAAGCTGTACATTTTTTTTTTTTTTTTTGTATATTACAGTCATATTTCCTACAGAAACCAGTTCTTTTTAGAAGGTTCAAAGCTGGTTCAAAATTTTCTAAACAAAAACTGAAAAAAAAAAAAACTGAACAAAAACATTCTTTGTAAAAAGTTTTTCGTTCGAAATTTCCTGACAGTAACAAGTTAATTGAACGAAAAAAAGAGCTGTAGGGCTTTTAGAGCTTACAGGGTTATCACTCTTTAGTGGTGGTACAGAGGCTTTCCTGGACATTCATGGACATTAATGAACTTTAATTCATCCTAGAAATTCAGTAACACATTGCACATAGATGGTAGAACATTGAAGGCATACACTGTGACATATGACCTGTATATTAGATATCTAATAAAAATGTCATATTAGTGTAGCTAGAAATTTGGTGTACCTATTTGGCAACTGTATGTTACCAGAAATAACTTGAAGTCCCCATTGAAATATCTGTAACTTAGTTCTATATGTTGACAGTGTGCTAAACTGGTGTATTGTTCTAAACATAATAGTGTTTGAGATTGTAGCTAAAAAAGAAGAACAGCACAGTTTTAATTAAAGCTTTTTACTTACTTCTACTGATGCAGAAGCCCAAACAATGTACGTGATGGAATCACATTCATTCTCGTTTTGAGACACAATTTTTCTAGCATTCGAGCATTGAAGAAACCCAAGTAGTTAAACTATCTCTGAGAAGTGTCTGCCATATAACTGCTATCAAGTGCTAATTCTGTCCTGTTCAATAAACTACAACCATGTTTTCCTTCAAGAAAACATGGTTGTAAAAGTGATTAGTGAAGGTGCACAGCCAAAAACACACCAATAAATAATGTTAACAGCTAAAAATACTTAGGGGAATCATTATCTACTACTATACATAAAGACCCCGATGGGTAGAACTTTCATAATTCCAGATTTAATTGAATTATGAAGAATTTTCTACTTTTGAATCATCAGCTTTCAGACGTATTTTTTCTAACCTAATAAAAAACTGAATTTCATGGGTATTTACTTGATCTGGAATCTGAGGCAGAGTATCAGTGGCATCTTGAGACTTCTGAACTAATCAACTCACTACATCACTACACTTAATACTATAGGTGTTCTATTATAGAAGAATATGATGTAAGCGTTTCCTCGCTGCAAAATTGCCCAGAGCAGGAATGTGACATTTTTCTTGATATATTTTACAGGTAAATGAGCACATTTTCCAAATTTGACATTACTGTAAAGCTAAATGCTCCTTAGTCTTGCTGTGCATAATAATATACTGACAACCAGTGTTGTGCTCATTACTAAAAAATAGTGACTAGTTACAGTTACTCGTTACTTCATTCAAAAAGTAACTCAGTTACTTTGTTGATTACTTACACCAAAAAGTGTAAAAACGCGTTACTGTAAAAAATAACTTTTTAGTTACTTTTTTAAAGAACCTTCTTTAATGTTTCCATTAATGCCCTTTTATGCGTTATGATCTATACAAACACAAAACTGACTCAAACACAAAGTAATTTTTAAACACTATTTTATTGAAGTCAGACCAGCACAAACTGAATATATCACAAGGATTTCTGAAATAAATAACAAAACAAGCTGAATAATATATTCACAATCAACAACTAAAGTGGCTTCTGCTGTTGTGTTGAGCTCTTAAAATGTTCCTTTCACAGCTGAAGTATGTAAACTATCAACAATGTAGAACAGAACGCCGGGTTAGCTTCTAGCTACTAGCTCCTCAGGCATGGAGATTCCGAAGGAGCTTCGGCAGATTGGAGTTGCTGTTTATCGCAGGAGATACGAGCTTCGAACCAGAAAGACACAGCTTACATTTGACAGTTTTTGTCTTTATACTCAACTAAAGTAAAATAATGAGCATATTTCCACTTTGAGAAACTCGTCCTGCTCTCGCCTCGACTCGCCATTACTGCCGCACAGACCTGAATAAACAGAGACACGCCCACAGTGAATCTTCTTCGTGTTTACAGTGGTGTTTATCCTCCAATCCTACAATGCGTCGCTGAACAGGTTAGACTGTAGTCTACACTCATTTAAAAAGGTAACGGGTAATGCACCATACGGTAACGGTAACGGAGTTACTTTATTTTTAAAAGTAACGCGTTACAGTATTAGTTACTGTAAAAAGTAACGCGTTACCGGTAACACGTTACTGCCCAACACTGCTGACAACAATATAGGCTCCATTGGCATGTTATAATGCTTGTAAAACTGTCCTGCTCGTGTTTCATTTGAATAAAAAACGGAACAAATGTAAATGACAGTGAGCATTGCAAAAGTAAACATTCAGCTTTTAGAGAGAAATGCTATTTCAGAAGTTGTGGAAGAGAATGCGGTCTATGGCAACATTTGATGGAACATGAACTGTAATCATTTAGGATGGTCAGTGGAGCAGAGAGTAATGTGGATTATGCCTTCATCTGTTTGCACATTTCATAAGTGGCACTTAATAAGAATAAGCTGTACATCATCTGTTTATTAACATTTTGGTTTCATGTGAATTAACTGAATTAAAAACATAAACTGAAAATTTTTCCCCATCCCTAACCTTTATTTTCAATACAAATCAATATGGTCTTATCTTAACAAATGTGTATCAATTCAAGTCTCACCCAGAATCTATTTAAACTGCACCCCTGAAATAAAAACAGAATTTACTTTCTTATAGTCACGTGGAGAATGAAGATGTATTGTATAATGTTTATATATGATAGCCTTAAGCCCTCAGGAGCTGATCCAATCTCTCTGATTTTGTATTGTTGTCCTTCTAAGCTACTATAAAACAGACAGATTGCCTCTATAAGGTGATATCATATAGATTACTTTAATGGCAAAACATATTTTTCTTTAGGGCTTTATAGTGTATATAATTACCATTTATTTCTGAAATAATGCATGCATTTATTATCAAAGTAAATCAAATAGTGTGTGTGTATGTGTGTGTGTGTGTTGTGTGTGTTTCCTTCTGGTTGTCATTATTAGTCCATATTCCTCAACAGCACCGGGATTCATTATCATATCTCTATATAGCTCATAGACAGACAAGCTTTTTTCTGTAATTACATGCAAGTGTATGCGTGTGCGTGCGTGTGTGTGCGTGTGTGTGTGTGTGTGTGTGTGTGTGTGTGTGTGTGTGTGTGTGTGTGTGTGTTTGGTGAATACCAGGTGATGACATCCTTGGCAATGCAAAATAGCAATAAGCTGTGAAAGAGAATTAATGAATGAGCAGAAATGTTAGCCGTGTGTGTGTGTGTGTGTGTGTGTGTGTGTGTGTGAGTGTGTGTGTGCGTGTGTGTGTGTGTGTGTGTGTGTGAAAAATCAAAGGCAACAAAAATCTGTTTTGGCTATTAATGTGTAATGTATGTCAACATTTGGCACACAATAGTTTTTAGTTCAGTATAATATTTTGTGATAAACAGATAGGGGCTTGTGTGTGTGTGTTGGGGGGGGGGGGTGTTTGCAGGGTGATAGTACATGTTCAGTGTGATATCTCTCAAACACAGGGCTCAAAAGGGACAATAGATCAGGTCTTTGTTGTTCCATAAAATCATATTTAAACACATGTTTGAGTAAAAAATAATGTTAATGGTTATATATAGGTCAACTTTCTCTCTAATAAAAACATTGTATTTCAATTCATGTGAGATTTTTAGTTTTCAGCTTTAGGAGGAGAGCAATACAAGGTGTAATCGTATTACCAACACCGCATTCAGGAACTGATTCCTGGCAATGGCACGGGTTTGTAGGTGATTCTGCCATAACACACATTAAAAAAAGAAATGTTTGATATAAAAAAAAACATTTTCACGGTTGATGATGCTACTCAAAGTATTTGCACATTCATTAGCATTTATGCGTACCATTAACAATTAATTATCACCACTTAAATGTTAACTATAAGATTTGACACTGCATATCATTAATATTACTGTAATGGCGGTTGGGCCACATATATTTGAGAGGCCTTTTGGCATTTTTCCCCATTTTCTGTACACTTTGGTCTTGCCAGCTTCGTTGTTCTGCTTCTCACTCTAAAGGAAGCGCTCTCTGCCCTCTTAAGTGTATACATGGACTCACAAACATCCATGATAAGCTAGTGTCATGGTGTCTGACAGGGAAGAGAGAAAGTAACACCTCCATTCCACCCTGATGTCATGGTCTGTTGACTGCTGACCAATGATGTCTTAAGACTCAAATACATGATCTTTTGAACATAGAGTGAATACTTGTCTCTTAGCCACTGGAGATAGCTCTGATGGTATTTGTTTGATTGATATACTCAGTATACCTTTGTAAAAATGCTAAACTTGAAATAAATATATTTTGGACTGGAAGGTTGTGAGGTCAAATGCCACTGTTGTACAACTGGAGAAGACTTTCAACACTCAACTGCTCAGCTGTTTATCTGTATAAATCATATAAATATGTTTCAATCAACGATATATATATATATATATATATATATATATATATATATAGATATAGATATAGATATATATATATATATATATATATATATATATATATATATATATATATATGTGTGTGTGTAAAAGCGGTCTACTAGGTAGGTTTTTCCATATAGAAGCTTGAAATGTTTCTGCACAGAGACAAATAAAAAACATCTAAGGTATAAGAGCATTTTTAATGGTGTACTTTTCTCTTTGCAGTACCTTTATTTTATTTTATTTTTACAAAAATACTATCTGGAGAATCTATATGAGTGTATGGCTGTGTGTGTGTGTGTGTGTGTGTGTGTGTGTGTGTGTGTGTGTGTGTGTGCGTGTGTGCACGTGTGTGTGTGTGTGTGTGTGTGTGTGTGTGTGTGTGTGTGTAAGCTGGCTTTAATGACAATGAAACGCTCAAACCAAATGTATAAATTCTAATTTATATACCCTGTATGTTCACTTTCCTTTGAGAAATGATCCAAACAGGACATATTTAGGAACCTACAAACCATATCTATGCAAATAATCCTCAAGGAACCATTATTTGTTAACAGTGTACTCTGTGTAAAACTGTGTGATTGCACATCTGAGGGATGTGTATACTAGAAAGATGAAATATTTATACAAGGTTGTTTATATGCACAAAACAAATCTGATGACTGGAAAAAGTGAGATCTTGGCAAAAACGTGTTTACTTGCATTGAAGAACTTTGACAGTGGAAAACCCCCTCAAGGTCTTGAGTCAGTCAATAATAATAATAAAATTATACTTAAATCCATGACATATGTTGCGATGATCATTGTGCAAACCACAAATAAACCAGTAAACCATTAAAGATGCATCTGACAGACTCAGACTTTATTCGTTTTTAAATATAGAGCCACTTTTTTTGGTATTTATTTTGGAGTTAGGTTTGATTGCAAAGTTGCACAAAATAATGTAATTTTTCCAGCTCTTTCTTTAAAGAATTAGAATATGTTTTTCATTCTGGTACTTTGTGACAGCTGGTGATGATATTAGATGGGAGATTAATATCTAATATCTGCCAGTGGCTCAAGATTGAATCTATTAAAGTTGAGCAATGCATTATATCACAAGACCTCATTGACAGTGTAATAAGACTGGTGTGTAGCAAAACATTGCAGCATACTGTGTAAACTATTAATTTTGTGGAATCACTTTGAATGATTCATACAGATTTGGGATGAGGTTTTATTCAGTTATGAGGAAAAAGCTGTAAAATAAGCCACACTTCAAACAGGCGCTCTGGACTGATGAGTCAAAATCTAAAATATTTGTCTGTAGCATAAATATTTGCCAAAGGTTTAGAGAGCGGTACAATATTGAGTGTCTACATACAACAGTGAAGCATGGTGGAGGTTTCCAACAAGTTTGGGGCTGCATTTGGAGGCATCTGATTGGTCTCAAATTTATTCTGCAGCAGGACATCCACAAGAAACATACAGCCAATTAAGAATAATCTTCGGCATACAATGTAATGATCTATATAATGACTTTGTTATGGTTTACAAAGTCCTGATCTCTGAGTCTTAGAGCCTGTCTGGGATTACATAAAGAGACAGATTTGAGATTGATGAGGCAGCCTACATCCACATAAGATCCATGGTTAGTTCTCCAAGATGTTTAGAACAACCTACCTGCTGAGATCTTTGGAAAACAATCTAAAAAAAGAAAGACTTTTTTTTAGGCAAAGGATGGTCACAAGAAATATTGAATTGATATGGATTTCTCTTCTGTGCATTTACTTTTTATTGTATTCATTGAAGGAAATACACTATTAACACTTACTTTACAGCATTTTTTTCACAAGTGTCTAATACTTTTGCACAGTACTGTTCATCTACATTTTTTAAAGAACTCAGTCCCAGTTTTGCTTTCTCATACCTTTGTGTATTTTTTGCACAGCCTTTGGTGGTGCAATTTTTTTTTTTTTTTTTTTTTTTTACAGATAATCACCTATAATCACCAAACATAACCTATTAGAATATGGTTACGGTATATCAATGCTAATAACCCTATTGCTGTTCTGTAATATGAATGTTTATAATAGTTAATTTGAATAAAACTCGTTGTATTAGTCTCATTTGGTACACTTTCACAGTGGTTCAGTTGCTTTTAAATTCACAGTAGTGGATTTTAAATTTTGGACTTTTATGATTATTTATATACTGTCTTTGTTCTTGTGTTTTATTGAAACAAGGACATTATCTGTCTTATTCCCATTCTCTCTATGTCTGTTACTCTCTTCATCTCTCTCACAAAGTTTTTTGCAGTAAAACTGAACTATTGGTCGCAGGAAATAGAAACGTCTAACTCCTCTCTCCGTCTGTAACATAAGCCTGAGGGATGACTTGTGCGAGACAAAGTGTTCGTCGTCTTGTAAATAACTTTTATCTCGGCGTTTCTCATGACTCAGCACCATCATGACACGACACTTGCTGGCACGTTAGCTGCACACTGATGAATTGATTATTGGCATGAGTTTGGCATTCACGAGCAGAGCTGTGGAGATGAGATCAGCAGACATGTTGTGAGAAATGGTGTCCATTCATCTAACTCTGCTCATCACTCAACCACTTAACACTCACTCTTGTCTTCTCGCTGATTTACACTTTGATTGGATTAAGATCCCTCTCGATTGTTCTCTTCTTCCCCTGACTTCCATGTTTGCTTGCTCTCAGTCTTTTACTATTCAGTGCACTTCTCTTTTCAATTTCTTTCTGTTGCAGCACTGTTGAAAGTTTGGTGGAAGAGTATTTACAATGTCAAAGCCCCTCTCTCGCTCTCTTTCACTCTATCTCTCTTTGCCTTTTGTCTGTCTCACTAATGCTATATTTGAGATGAACTTGTAATATCCTGCTTCTGACTGGTAAAAGCCACTCACCCCTATTTATGCTATGATTCACTTCACATGTCTAATGTTTTGAGGTAAGAAACTACTTGCAATGCAGTATTAAGAAAGAATTACTCCTTCCACACTTTCAACTGTAAGTCGCTTTGGACAAAAGTGTCTGCCAAATGAATAAATGGAAACGTAAATGCGTTGTGTTTCCTTTAAAGCATTTAAAGTGACCCCCCACTCTCTCCTTTCTGCAGGTACCCCTTCCCCACTGTGTTCAGCTCATGCAGTAAGAAAGACCTGTTGGTGAGTTTGGATAAAGGAGTGGGTATGTGTCTCTTTAACATGCCTGAGGTAAAGGTGCTCTACGGAGGGCAAAAGTGTGGCAATGGATACGTTGAAGAGGGAGAAGAGTGTGACTGTGGAGATATTGAGGTACGTCATATCATGATTAACGTGTAGGATGATATTTTATGATTTACAAAAAGGGAATATTTGCAGTATGTTTCAAACAAAAGAATATTTGCATTTCTACTTGCTAATTTGTTCAATTGAAGCATGGATTCATTTACATGTGCTCTAATCACCTCTAACCTTTTTTTAATGGTTATACACTGTCCGCAATAAATTAGCAAGATTTATCATATAAGCTCTGGACTGATGAGTCAAAATCTTACTTGTTTAGCTGTAGCAAAAATGTTTGCTGAAGGGCTGAAGGGTTGAACTATAATCAGTGTCTGCAGACAACAGTGAAGCATGGTGGAGGTTTCCCTCAAGTTTGGGGCTGCATTGGAGTTGTAGATTGGATCAGGACTAATGGTGTCCTCGAAGCTGAGAAATACATGCAGATGGATATCAATCCTGCAACACCTTTAGGGAAGCATCCAAATTTATTCTACAGCAGGACAATGACTTCACTCATCCAGCCAAAGTATTTTAGAACTATCTTCAGCATAGAGATAAAGGAGTCCTGGAAGTAATACTTTTGTCTTTGTCTGTAAGTTTTTTGTGTCGAAAGTCATGACAGTTGCCCATAAGTACATGTCAAGACAGATATGTAATAATGTCACACACTAATCAGGCCTTTTATATGCTGTCTATACATTATTATAACAGTGTTCTTGTTTTTATCATGCTAGGTGTCATAAAGTTTAAGGCTATGACATCTTATGTCATAGGATGAGACAGAGCTATTTCACATTTTGTGTGACACTGACCATAATAAACATAGAAAAAAACATATGCCAAAACCTGTATCTGTTTCATGAAAAGAACGAAGGAACACTGATACTTTAAAAACCACATGGACATTGCGTTATTTCTTTTTCCCATCGGAGTGATGTAAAGGTCTAATGAGGACACTAGGTTTCTCTCTCTCTCTCTCTCTCTCTCTCTCTCTCTCTCTCTCTCTCTCTCATCTCTCCATGTGGTTACAGATTGTGTTACACATGCATACAATCATTTTAATTCCAGTCCGAACATTAACACACCAGCATTAGTCATGACCCATTACAGTATATTATGATCCAAATCTGTGACATGTGACATAAACACACTCTCCAGGCAGATGCTTTGGCCCAGACCATGCTGGTAGAAATCCCCAGGAAACGGAGTCTCATACATACACACATACAAGTGGAATAGACCCAGAAAAGCACAGTATGCATGGAAATCCTTCACACTTTAGCATAGTTAGTGACATGGCCCTGTAGGAATTTTAGTGTTCTCCATGTCTGTTTATTGATCTTTATTTCTGGCAGAATGCAATGGCAGCATATAAGAGCAAAAACGACGCCTCAGTCTTCTGTCTCTATCAATGCTTTGGCACAAATGTGTAAGCCATTAGGAGCACATCTGTAATACTTTTGAGTTTCTCATATACATGTACAGAGTTAATTTACAGAAAACAGAGAAACACCCAGTCTGATACACTTTGTGGTGTGGATCTGAGCATCAACCCACACTTTTAGAAAGCTTTTAGAATAGCGATTTAAAGGTACCTCATTGGTCTTTAAGGTCCATCTGCAAGAATGTGCTTGGGATTGTATTATTCCAGGAAGAGAAAAAGATAAACTTTGGTATGTTTTGTTTCTGAGAGCATAGGGTTGATTAGTTTGCCCATCTCAAAATCATCTAGAACAGGACTTTCCTTTAAGAAAAGGTTTCAGGGAACCTTCCTTTCAGAAAACCACCCAGGGACTGCTAAGAGCCATTTTTCTGTTCATCTAGTTCTATTTTATATGTGTGCTGTGTGAGTGTCTTTAAAACTGTCCTTATAATGAATCTCAAATCTGGTCCAAGATTCTATTATGATCTATTATTCAAGGTTACATAAAAAAAACTCAAAATATGGATTTATAATATTGGTGGACCTTGCATATAACAAAATTATATATACTGATTATATCACAGCTTCCTAACCTTTGTCCTGGTGCAAAGAATGCCATGTCCTGCAAATTTCTTTGCTCTAACATGCTAAAGTGTGCAGGAAGCTGGTTCTCGAAAACAGTTATTGGGAAATTGTGGACTAGATTGAGACTAGAGCATTGAAAAGAACTAAGTTTAGACTCTTTCAGTGTGTCTGTGGATTTCACTGTGTATATATATATATATATATATATATATATATATATATATATATATATATATATATACATATATATATATATATATATTTTTGTTTCATTGTTCTTTTTCATTTATTTCCAAATTCTTTTTTTTCCATGTTGTATTCTTCTGTCGCTGTAGGAATGTATGAACCCATGCTGTAATGCCAGTACATGCACTCTGAAGTTTAATGCAGTGTGTGCACATGGCCAGTGTTGCGAAAACTGCCAGGTAACACACACACACACACACACACACACACGCATAACAATGATTTATTACTTTTTAAAAGCTTTGCTTTCAATGTCTTTTCATTGATCTCTACTGCTTTTTTTAAAGTGTCCACATGTTCATTGACAAATGGAGTCACCTTGTGTTAATGATCTCTAACCATGTGCGTTTGTGTATTTCAGTTGAAGCCTGCAGGTACACTGTGCCGTGAGTCCACTAACTCATGTGATCTGCCGGAGTTCTGCACAGGTTCTGACCCTCACTGTCCTGCTAACGTCTACCTGCACGATGGTCACATGTGTCATGGTGTGGATGGACACTGCTACAATGGCATCTGCCAAACACATGAACAGCAATGCATCACACTTTGGGGTCAGGGTGAGTCACAGAGGCATATAGGATGATGATAGATTATCTTTTTTGGCAAATACAGATGCTTAGAATTGTCTAGTATTTCTGTTATATGGCATTACTTGTATCCTGATAACCAATTTTGCTCTTATGGACTCCAGACTGTTGATGGCTATGGCATCATCAGGTTCTTATATTACATTCAAATATTTATGGCATTATCACAATTGCTCATAGCGACTTACAATTATCTTGTTTATACAAATGAGAAGTTGAGGGTTGACACCCTTGCTCAAGGGCCCAGGAGTGACTGGGTAATGCTGGGATTTTAGCTCACAGCCTTTCAATTATAAATCCAACATCTTAAATATTTGGCTACAGCCTTCCCTGTTGTGCCACTTGGGAGCCTTAAAATTATTTTTAAAAATTACACTATATTGGCATCTCCAAGTGTACCCTTAAAAGTGCCTATCCGGCCACACATTTTAAAATTAAGCATCCCTTCTGTTTTACTACATTAGATTGTGTCAACAGAGATTTCTATTACCGAAAACACCACAATAAATATGTTTACTCTGCAGCAAAAAATATCTTTTTCTATTGAAATTGCAGAGCTTGAGCAACCGCCCTAGAAATAACTACAGGAAAATGTGTCATTGCTCGGAAAATGTGTTAATAGCATAAAAAAAAATGCTGGAACATTATAAATGCATGACAAACAATTTTTGACAGTCCTAGTATTAAGCTTGGAGAATATGAGGTCACATCTTTAAATTTGATTAAACTGAGTGAACTGTGTCATGTGACCAAGTAAAATGTGGTCGTAGTTGCCAAATTAACTTTTCACAATAAACATTTTACAATCGTGTTACATTTCAAACAGAGATTGAAGAATATAGAGAATAATTGTAAGCCTAACGGTGCATGTGTGTTTCCTTTTTATTTGTGTGTTTGTGTTTTAGGTGCAAAACCAGCTCCGAGCATCTGTTTCGAGAGGGTGAACTCAGCGGGAGACCCATATGGCAACTGTGGAAAAGACTCCAAGGGATCATTCGCGAAATGTGAAGCACAGTGAGACATTTTTTTCCCCTTATTCATTTCTAATAAACAGAAGAATTTGACATCTAAGGAAAGTAAGAAACAAAAAGCTAATTAATGATTAGCATAATTTTTTTTAGATCGTTTGATTTCCAGTGTTATATTCGTTCTTTGACTTGGTTTCCCATACAAAAGCCCACGGTTTCCAGTAGAGCTGTCATGTGTGATAGAGGCAGAACAAAAAGAAGCAGTGGAGGAACCACTGCAATTTACATAAACAGGAAGCACTTGTTGAACGTTTTGCTCTATTAGGAAATGGATTGGCAGGTACTTCAAGTACTTCACTGATCACTGATCACTTCCTGATGGGTGTAATTGCCCAAATTACTGAAGTGGACACTGATAGAGAGATGAGGGAGAATGGAGAGAGAGAGAAAAAAGGAGAGATGATTACTCATTCAACAAACAAATGTTCCTCCCTGCACTCTATCTCTCTCTCTCGCTCCCTCTCTCCCATACTTTCCATCTTGACCATTCATTAGGACATGTGGCAAAATGCATGTGAATGCTTTACAAACACACACACACACACAAACACACACACACACACACACACACACACACACACACACACACACAAGCTTGTCAGGCCACTGTCTGTTTCATGCTTAATGGTACTGGCTCACACTTGTTTCCATGTAGCAGCTCACTGCAAAACACGCACACATTGTAAATATAGACCACCGTTAATCATGCACAGGTGTACACACTCATTCAGTTACCCACTTCTTCTCCAGAACTCCTCCCACCATTTACATGTACCACAGTAATATGCGTGGTGGTCTGGAACACTCGTCAAATGTCACCATGGCTAAAAGTCTGACAAAACAAAGCATAACTCCACATGGTCGAGAGGCAAGAGAGCAAAAACTGTCCATGCTGTCTAGTTGGGAGGGATTACGTACTCTCTCACTTGTCAGTCACAGAGACAATGGCCAATTGTTAGTTTCTGTGAGCTTGTGTAGGTGGAAGAGGGTGGATAGTGTGTTACAGTTTAAAAAGTTGCAGAGGCAGGTTTCATTTGTCAGGGTTCTCTTTTGTCTCACCGGTTGCTACCTGTTGTAGAATAGGGGAGATTTGGTTGGGGGTATGTCTTATCGTGGGACCAAACTGGGAGGAAACAAAAGCTGGTAAATAAAATAAAATATAATTTTTGCTAAAAATAATGTAATATAATTTTGCTTTGCTAAATATAATGTAATACTTATTTAATAAACTTTTTGTTTTGTTTTGTTTTTAGAAATTTACAGTTGTTAAAAATGACAAGTTTATGATAATTATGTGGCAACAAAATCTCTGTTTTACTAATACCTATGCAGGGATGCCAAATGTGGAAAGATCCAGTGCCAAGGTGGGGCCAATCGGCCTGTAATTGGAACCAACGCAGTCTCCATAGAGACCAACATCCCATTGCCGGAAGGTGGGCGTATCCTGTGTCGAGGGACTCACGTGTATCTGGGTGATGACATGCCAGACCCAGGCCTGGTACTAACAGGAACCAAGTGCGGCAAAAACATGGTGAGAGTGCTGTGTGTTTATCAGTAAGCAAGGAAGTTTACAACATTTAAAAAAGGAGCCTATAACAGAGTCATAATGTATAATTATGTGTTTTTTGAAAGATTGTGGCAAAATCCCCTAGTATGTACAGTATGGTGATCAAAGCTGCCAAAGGGCCCAGTGTACTGCTTTTCTCCAGATCCCAAACTTTAAAAACTAGTGGTAATGAACACTGTGGACCTGGCAGAGGTGTGGAGGTGTGCTGGGGCTTTAAGAGGGCAAACTGTGAAACATTCCATTTTCTGAGTTCAGATTTAGGAAACACTACACTACACATTGAACTTCTTTGTGTGTGTGAGTGTGTGTTTATTTATTCAGTTTGTGTCCATTTTGTAGGGTTTATAGTCCCATATGTTCGTGTGTGACTGATTCTGTAATGAGGTAGTGTGCCTGCAGACTTGGATTTATGTGTGTGTGTGTGTGTGTGTGTGTGTGTGTGTGTGTGTGTGTGTGTGTGTGTGAAAGAGAGAGAAACATAGTGAAATGTTAATAAGGGAAAGAAAGGCCTCATCATCCCCAGCAGTGAGCAGGAAGAACGGAAAGCCTGATATCACACTGTTCCACGGACATGGTTTTACAGATGCGTGTCTGGCCTCTTGCCTCTCATACTGTCCATCACTTATCCCCACGTGTGAGACGACACAGTTAATTACATTAAACATGTCAGGCCTTTCAACATTCAACTCTCCTTCTAACTGATTATTTCACCATCTTGGATTACTCAGTTTTTTGGATGAGTATGTCACTAAGTATCATTTTCTACATCTCATTATATTTGGGTGGAGTGTTTGCGGTCTGACTGTATGAGCACAGGCCATATCTGTAATTAGACTTTGGAGGACTGGTCTCTACAGAACCTGGGTCTTGTTCTGTTTTAGTGGAAAACCTGGAAATCTCTTAAATGCCTTTCTCTCTCTCTCTCTCTCTCTCTCTCTCTCTCTCTCTCTCTCTCTCTCTCTCTCTCTCTCTCTCTCTTTTCTTTCTCTCTCTTCCTGTAGATGTGTCTGAATCGGCAATGTCAAAACATCAGTGTCTTTGGAGTCCACGAGTGTGCGGCCAAGTGCAGCGGACATGGGGTTAGACACATTTCTTTTCCATGAACAACCAAATGTTTTTTTTTTTTAGAATGTTGTCATCTAGATAAAAAAAAAGAACAGCCAACCAGCCAACCATTACCCTCAATACTTTGGTATTCAATCTGCTTTCATACTTCTGGTTGGAAGGACTAATAAGGACTAATAAGAAAGTTATACAGAATAGTAAATAGTTTATTGTTATTTTTTTTGGTTTGGATTCATATTTGCATTAATTATGTATGGATGAACGTGTTGTTTTTAAATTCCAAATGTCCTAATGGTATAACCATTACTTTATTTAGCTGGGTATTATTTATTCCCTTTGATATTGATATTATTATTTTCCGTATTTTACTTCGCAGTATCAAAACAAATTATAATTATAATATACTAACCATTACTCATAGCTACTTTTTGCTAGACTGTTAGCTTTGTATGCAAACTGAAAAAGGGTTTGTTTCTAAAAGATTGTTACAACATGTTGTGTATTTACAATGATTGTATATTATTTTATATATTTATTATTAGACTGCATTAACAGGGTGAAAATGGATCACCACTGCACCAAACTATATATCACATATTAAGGATGTGATCATAGCCACATTATACTTCATCTCTTGGTGATGACTGGATTCCAAAAAACATTAAAAAAATTAAACAGATATTTACAGCCTGATACGTCACATGTATTAAAAAAGGAGATGCATTAGAATATGTGAGGCTGACATTTTGAGCTACATTATTAATAACGCTCTGGCTTCTGAGAGCTGTGTGTCGGTGTTGCTTCCAGACATTAAAAAATGGCTGTGAAATTTTAATAGTTTTGAGGGACTTGGTCATTTATTTAGTGTATTGATGCTGAGCGAATTCTGCGCCGTGTTTTTTTTTTTATCCCTTCTCAGTGATTTTTTTATCCAGCTCCCTCTTACTATTTGTCCTTCTGTATCATCTCTTTTTTTTATTCTCAACTCATAGTCTGTATATATGATTTACCTTAAAAATGAAACAAAACCTTTCTTTCAATATCTCAGTCGGAATAGTTTTCTGACGAGAATGGTTTCTATTTTTTCTGACGACAATCGAGTCATCCTTGTGTGACGATTTCTGAGAATGACAGAAGCACTAATGAAGGATTTCTTTCATGTTTTATTTTTCCCCACAGTGAGAAACAAGGCTGGCTTTAAGAGTAGGAAATTGAAAATGTTATGTTCTTTCTTCTCAGACAAATAGAAAATAATTAATACGCATTTTTTCCCTCCGTCATACGTCAAATGTGTGTCTTTGTTCTATTTTACCTGTCTGTCTATTGTCAGGTGGGAAATACTTTGAATTCTCAGCAATCCTTTTACACAGAATGTGTATAGGGCACGATATACACACTTTCTGTGATAAAGTTATTATAAAACAGTCTAGTCAGTAATTTATTGGACACTGATAATGCTTGTTTGCTTGGAGCTGTCTGGAAATTAAATGTATAGTTAAGCTCTTATCAGCTGTACTTGCACCACATCCCATCCCAAATAGCACATCCGTGCAGTTTGATATAGAAAAAAATGGATGTAAGTATACAGTATAGACAAAGGGACATTTTGATGGATGAGTGGAGAGGTTCTTTACACTAGGTTACACATCCCTAAATCAGTTCTGCCCCGTGGATCTGCACATCTGCTCCCCATCACCTTGCTGTAGAAATGGTGTTTAATAATCTGCACCATATGGATACAATGTGTGATACTGTGAAGTTACAGAATGGAGGAAATGCGGCATTGGAGCCATATGGAGACTATTGTGGCCGTTTGGCAGGCTTTGTTGAGATGATGAAGGACAGGTGGTAACTAGGTGTGTTGTTTTGTACTTTCACTACACCAAGTGTAATTATCTTCAAACTGTTTGTTTTTGCAGAATTAACTCCAGGACATAATCTCATTGACTACATTTACACCTGGTCATTTAATGTATTCTGTTGGGGAACAGGTTTTTAATGCAATAGTGACTGTACCCATAAAGATGCAGGTGTAAAGATGCCTTTTTAACAAATATACAAATAAATGCTGTAGTTTATTGGGCGTTGGAGGTACATCTCCACAAGACACATGCTTTTTGACATTTTCTTTTTTATTAGTTTATTATATGTCCTGTAAAAATTTTTTACTACGGAATACACTTTGCATAGACCAAAGTTTATAGGACTGTGGTGAGACCTGAGATGTTGTATGGTTTAGAGACAGTGGTGTTGACTAAAAGACAGGAGGTGGAGCTGGAGGTGGCAGAGCTGAAGATGTTGAGGTTTTCGTTGGGAGTGATGAGGTTGAACAGGATTAGAAATTAGTTTATTAGAGGGACAGCGCATGTAGGACGTTTTGGAGACAAGGTGAGGGAGGTGTGATTAAGATGGTTTGGACATGTGCAGAGGAGGGACATGGGGTATATCGGTAGGAGAATGCTGAGGATGGAGCCATCAGGAAGGAGGAAAAGAGGAAGACCAAGGAGGAGGTTTATGGATGTGGTGAGGGAAGACATGCAGGTAGTTGGTGTGAAAGAGGCAGATGTAGAGGAGAGGGGGGTATGGAGACGGATGTTCCACTGTGGCGACCCCTAACAGGAGCAGCCAAAAGAAAAAGAAGAGACACTTTGCATAGATCAGCTGGAAAATAAAGGAAAATATTTTACAATACAGATGTGAAATGACCAATGTGTGATCAGCATGTCTTACACCAACCTTGGAGTAACCGTGTTAGATTGCAGACTGTTTCTATAGTAACAACACTAATATTATCTAGTTCTTCAAACATGGCATGATTATCTTGTTATATTTGCACAGAGCAGGTCTTTAAATGGCAGAGGGTTATTAAAGATCAAAAGAGCGCACTTCAAAAACTTCAGCATGGACATAAATTATTAACACACACTTGAAGATGTACTGTACATACAAACCTGAACTTTTTAATGATATACCTGTTAGTGTTTTCAATGCCTTTTTAATTGCTAAAAAAAGTCGTTTTATTGTGTCTTGTAAAAACAGGATGCTTGGTTATTGGGTTTATTATTGTTTATTGTATGTTTGCACAAGCAACAAGTTCAGGGTTAGTTTATAGAAAAACTTTGCTTGACTTAGATAATTGTTCTTTAATGCTACAGTATATGTGCAATTGGTGATATTTTTATCACTTGTTCTTTACAAGCCACTATTTCTCATTTACACATTATTAGCCAGGTTTCCTGAGAA
Organism: Silurus meridionalis; assembly: GCF_014805685.1. NCBI lineage: Eukaryota > Metazoa > Chordata > Actinopteri > Siluriformes > Siluridae > Silurus > Silurus meridionalis. Next base: position 20,393,046 of record NC_060890.1, read on the forward strand.
AGCATGTGAAAGATTGGTAAAACTTTACAGTAACTGCATTATAATGTCTTTTCTGAAAGGGACAGGACGGGCATTGCTAAGTTATTTATAACATTTAGAGTCTGATAAAAAAAAAAAAAAAAAAGTGATGCTTTGAGGAAGTTTAACCTTTAAAAGGTTTAGTGACCCATTCTTGACATATTTTGTGTGTGTGTGTGTGTGTGTGTGTGTGTGTGTGTTGTCTTTCTCTTCACAGGTGTGTAATAATAAAAAGAACTGTCACTGTGAGGCGCACTGGGCTCCCCCTTTCTGCGACAAAGCTGGATTTGGAGGCAGTGTGGACAGCGGACCACTGAGACAAGCAGGTGTGGATGTGTGTGAGGGTGTGTCTGTGTTTGTATGTGTGTGTGAGTGCATGCGTGCATGCGTTGATTTTGCGTTTTTCTTCAGAAATCTTCCTATAATGAAAAGTCAAACTCTTACTACTGAAGTTAAATATAAACAACAACCTAATGTTAGCTAAAGTTTTCAATTAAAATAATTTAGCCAAGTAAGCTAATGATTTTATGAGTAACACTACAGTTATCTATTTATCTAGAGCACCCGTATGACAGCTAGAGATAAATGTCATGTTAACACTGATACGGTGCTTAAGTACGACACCTCTTAGCCATTGCATATCACATGTTTTTGTCAATTTTTATTGTATCCTGCTTCTGTTGTTTCCCATTGATTCATAGTCTTTGTATGTTATATATGATCCTATAAATACATGTTTTAGCCTCTATGTGGACAAATGTTTGACCATAACGTTCATGTGATTTTTGAACATCTCATTCCATTATTGCTGTTATAACCTGTAAGGTGAGAAAACCTGGGCTGCAGTGTAGTAGGGTTGAGGTTAGAGGTGTATAGCAGACCACTCAAGATTCTTTGCCAAGATCCTCGCCTTATAAACTATGTTCTATACTTAAATTTGTATATATACTAAAGACCTGACCTATGTTGAGGAGGCCTGGGGTGTAGTCAGTGTTTAATAGGTTTAAAGTCAGAGCTCTATCTCAGGCAACTCAAGATCTTTCACTCCAACCTTTGTAAACCTTATCTTCATGGGGCTTGCTTTGTTTACAGGTGCATTGCCATGCTGGAACATCTTTGGATGTCTATAATGTCTGTTTTGATATTTTAAAAGCCTGCAAATTTAATAATAGTGTGTAGACTTTTTATATCCACTGTACATGTATTATTTTTTTAAATCTTTTTGTATTATTATGAAGTGTTTTATTATGTAATGCCATTTTCCTTAATGACATTCAAACATTTTTCTGACATTTAATTGTAATAGGCGTTTTGTTGTAAAAGTAACATTTATAAGAAAATTGCTGCTTTAAAATATACGTTGCCAAACATTTTCCCACAGTACAGTATGTGAATGAATTAGAGTATGTGTGGGATAATTGTGTGTGTGTGTGTGTGTGTGTGTGTGTGTGTGTGTGTGTGTGTGTGTGTGTGTGTGTGTGTGCGTTCCCTGTGTATAGATGGTGAGAGTATAAAGGTGGGCATCGTGGTTGCATTCCTGTGTTTGCTCTGCGTGATCATGATTGTCTGTGTTAAGAGGAAGACTCTGGTCAGCCTGTTCATCAACAACAAGAAAAACAACATAGAAAAGCTGAGGTAAAACAAGTTTTTCACATGTATAAAAATAAATACAAATAAAGATTATGACTAGTGAAAATGTAAAAAGAAACAAAAATAATAGCTGAATACTAAGATAATGCATTATTGTTTTAGTGTATTATTACCTGAAGCTTAATAGACAGTTCAGTATCAGTTTCTTTGCCTGAACTGACATTCTACTTTACAGAGGGAAAAAAAAAATCAAATAACATATAACCTTATAACATTCCTTTAATTTATATTTCACCCTGGTGACCAAAATAGAAGAGAAAAAAGGAAATTGTAATTAATTTAAATATTACTACAACTACTAACAATAATAATAATAATAATAATAATAATAATAATAATAATAATAATAATAATAATGCTGTTTCAGGTCAGTGGGGCCGAGCAGGCTGATGGTTCAAGGACACACACGTTCAGTCCCCGAGACCCAAACACGCCCCACATTTCGAGCATCACCTCTTTGCCAAGCTCCAGCTATACCACAAAGTACCAGCATTTATAAGGTGCGCTTTTGTGTGTGTTAAAATTAAATAAGTGACGATGTGTTTTGCGTGCATGTGTGTGTGTGTGTTTGAGTGTGTTATGGCTAGCGGAATATATATTTCTGTTTGAGTTTTGTTCAGAGTTTATCAAAACTTGTTTATGACCTGCGATATCCCACATTATATTTTATACATGAAGCATTTTTATGAATAAATGAGCATGACTACATATAAAATAAGTTATTTAATAATGTAATAAAATAAATTTTTGTATGTGTAATGAACTGTACTGTACTGTACTGTACAGTGTAATGCTCAGTGACCGTTCGAGAAGGTGACGCAGAGCATTAATCTTAATAAAGTCTGCATTCAGGACCCACTCTGGCATCTTAAACTCATTTGATCACTGAATACCCCATGGAGTTATTTGACAGATTATAAGATGACATTCTTTTGATTTGTGCAATCATCTGATATTGCACAATTACCACACAGTATGCACACTGTGGTGCTGGGATTTGAGCCCACAACCTTCTGATCAGAAGGCTAGTATAAATTAATCACTGAGCTTCCACTTCATGCTCTGTGGTGAAAACGAAATGTTCTTGTTTTATAGCAGATACCAGGCATCTAATATTTTATGTTGTTGACTGTATAATAGAATTACATTAAAAACCCACTAGAGACTAGCCTATAGCATAAGTCAATTGTGTTTAGCTTTTCAACTTAATGTAGCGTGATGTTTTGTCGTTATTGATATCTTCCTGCCTCACCGACTTCTTTGGTCTCAAACTGCTGGTGGTTGCTCCATTTCTGATTCTTGATTTGTGTGAGCGAGTTTGTGTGTGTTTGTTTCTGAGTTTTCGTCTTCTGTCAGAGGGTTCACACAATCAAGCTAAGTATGCGTACACACTCAGACACACACATACGCACACCGCCAAACATCCCTCTCTAATGCCCCTTGTGTCTTATGAATGTCAATGACAAATTTGTCAATAATGCACTGTTGCTTTCAGACAACATTCTGCATAAAAGCCAGACAGTGGACAAACAATGTCAAAAAGCTGTCCGGTTTCATTTCGATTATGCCCTGCGTGCCAAGCCTTTAATACACGGCATAACACAAACACAAACACACACACAAAAGTGAATCCAGGCTTGAAATAAATAATGATTGATCTAGATGTGGACTTCTGGGAACTTCGTGGGTGTGTGTGATTAGTGAGCGTGTGAATGCATGTTTAAGTTTGAGTGTGTGCATGTGTCTTTGGGAAAAGAAGGTATACCCAGGGTACTAACAACAGAAAATGTTTATGAAATGAACTTCTGCAGCTCTGCTCTGCATTATAGCTTCAGTAGCAGCACTGGGCAAATCCAGCTGCCTGTTTGACTTGTTAAAATAATTAAGTGGAGATGTGTTTTGTGCATGCGTGTGTGCGTGCATGCGTGTGGGCATGTGCATGGGTGCCTCTGCCTCATCTGCCTCAGACAGTAGACCCTTACTGGACTGTTTTCTGCATTAGAAGTTATTTACAGCTGGTACTGATTGTGTGTGAGTGTGTGCGGGTACATGTGTGTGTGCGTGTTGTTAAGAAGAAAGGGGATGTAGGTCTGTTTGATGTCAGCCAAGTGCATATGAGGTCATACTTCAGACAGACTTCACAGAACATGCAAACATTTACACACACACACACACACACACACACACACACACACACACACACACACACACACACACACTTCCCTGCATACCACTCATCTGTAAAGGTGTGTGTGTTGTGAATATGTATATGTTTACATGTATTTCAAAATGAAATGTTAGTGTTAGATATAATTCCTGCTTATAATAAATGTTATTTATTTATTTATTTATTCTCTCTCTCTCTCTCTCTCTCTCTCTCTCTCTCTCTCTCTCCACCCTTTTTCCACAGCCGCATTGTTCTCTCCCAGTGTTGAACTCTGTTGTCGGCTCTCACACTCTCCACACTTTGCCCCAGTGTCCTCCACTCCACCTGAGCCCACTGTTACCATTGCCATTTGCCCCACCCACTCACCGTGCACCTCCACCTCCCCTGCCACATACACCCTCACCCCACAACAAGGTCCCTCCAGTCCTGTACACACACTCCCACCTGCAAACTCCAGCACGAGGAGCCTCCCTTCTCACCTTAGGCTGCCAGAACACCTGCAGGAAGGCCATGGTGAGTGCACAAAATACACCAGTGATTTTGTTAAAGAGTAAAAAATGCAAGAAAAAAATCATAGCTATATCATGCATCTGTACTTTACTGAAGTATTTCCATTTGGGGAGACTTTTACTTAAACTTCACTACATTTTAAAGTAAAATATCTTTTTACTCAACTATATTTTGGAAAATCATTTATTCTTTTTTATGAGTAGATAAAAACTGTTGAAACACACAGAAAGTCACCTCAGGGTAGAGCACAGCTTCTGTTTCTGAACTTGTTTTGATTGCCGCATAGATATCAATCAGTGTTTGACTTATTCATATCATTCTATTAATAGATTGGTGTGTTAAGAGTAACATTAGAGCCTTTTCACATAAACTGAGTTGATTAAGCAAAAGTCTTGTGATAAATATGATAATAGGAACATAATAGCCATAATAAATCATAGTACTTTCGATACTTAAGTACATTTAAAGGCAAATACTTTTGTACTTTTACTGAAGTGAAAGTTTAAAGGGAGCACTTTTACTGGAGTCATATTATGCCTAGTGTATCTCTACTTTTACACAAGTACATGGTTTGTGTTTTTTGTCCACCACTGCTGGTACCTCAGACTTAGACCAATCATCAGGTCTGGAAGTCAGGAATAGGTGTCATTTCTCGATCCCTTTCAGTATAGATGCCTTTCAATTCACAAATCCCACCTTTTAAGGTGTGTAGTTTGGTGGTTTATTTTTTGGTGGAACTCTTAACGAGGAAGACAATACTTTCAGAGTGGGGTTTCAACTATTCACGTATGGTTCAAACACTTGCATATCCATAATTATTCTGGAACACCTGCTTAAATATTATAAATATAATAATGAAATATTTTTCTGCAAACTGCTGCTCACAGATTCTGGCAGGATTGGAACTCAGTGTGGTCCTTTGCTGTCGTAGCCAAGTTTTTTGTGCATTCTGAGTTGGTTTTTTTGCTCAATATACAGCAGTTGTGGTTATTTGCGTTACTGTAGCTGTCATTTGCCCACTCATATCTCGTCTCTCTCTCTCCCCAGAAAGCATTTCCACCTGCAGAACTGCTTTTGGGTGGTTCTAGTCTTATTTTTTATTTTTGCACCATTTTGTGTTGTAATCTGAAATAATACCTGTCTATCTGGCACCCCTAAAAAAATTCCAAGATTGCATGCCAATGTTGGATGCAAATATATAACTGACTTGGAAAAAAGGTAGCTCCATGCTTAAGATTTTGGAATTTTGATCAGAAGGTTGTGAGTTCAAATCCCACCACCACTAAGCTGCCACTGCTGAGCCTGTGAGCAAGGCCCTTACCCTCAACTGCTTAGCTGCATGAATTAGATAAATGTAAGTCTCTCTAAATAAGGGCATCTGCCAAATGCCATAAATGAATCTGCGTGATTTTATTGCATTACAGCTCTGCTACATTGGCTGACTGAGTAATTGAATGAATGAGATGCAATAAGGTTGCCAGTCAGATTCTTATGTCAGATGTATAATGTGTGCTCTTCTAGAAAACCTGCAGGCTGCTTCACTCGTGCACTTGCCCCTCTGTGATAGACTAACTGAGTGTGATACTGGTGCTTTTCCTGTGGTGTGAATGGAACAGCTTCATCAGACCTTTGGGCTTTATAAAGTAGTGTGTGCGTGTGTAATCTGAGTCTGAGCCAGTCCGAGTCCAGTAAAAACAGTCCCTGAACAGTAGGGTCAGTCAGTCAGGAGGAAACCTTGGAATAGCATGCGATAGAATAGAATACAGTGGAAAAGCTGTGAAAGGCTGGTAATAGAAATGGCAATGGTGTGAGCAAACAATCAGCAGACTGTGTTGGACAGGAAATGACACTGTTATAATGTATACCAACTACAACTTGTTGAAGCTGAAATATAAACTAGAGGTCTTTTTTAATAAAGAAAGAGCAAAAATCAGATGGTGGCTGAAAAAATGTCCTACATGTCTTTTCAACCAATTGTGTCATTATGCAAGTTTAGGTATTATGTGAATGTCAACTGCTGATATACTTTTTCTGGTTTATGCAGAAAGTTTATAAGTTACTGGGAATGAACACATAAATAGATATGTGAATGGATGGCTGGCTCGATAGATGGATGAATGAGTAATACACCAGAGGATCCATCACTTAATCCTAAAAATGTATTACAAAAATGCATGCAAACCCTGACAAACACAATATTATTAGTCACACAAGCTGAGAAGAACAGAACAATACCATATAAACATAACAAAAAAAAAGCTAATTCAGAGTGAGGAATTCTTGAATATACACAATTTCATTCCAACCAATCAAGTCCACAACAAATTCTAATTGTTTAAATATAATGTAAATATAAAGATAATAAATTTTAATTTTCAATGACAATCAGGTGTGGCGCTTGATTGTCTGGGATGAAAACCTGCACCCATCCCGGCCATTTGTGGAAGAGATTGGACACGCCTGATCTAAAGTAACAACATACAGGTAGTAATGCTGGCTAAGGTGGTAGCTCAAGGATAAGATGCCAGGTTTCTAATCAAAAGGCCATGAGTTTAAATCCTAGCATCACCAATCTCCTGGTCCTGGGCCCATATGTATAAATACAGTAATTGAAGGTTGCCCTGGATAAGGGTGCCTGCCAGGTGTCATAAATGTAACATGCACAGGGACTTGTAATGTAGAGGAGGCGAATACCTAGATTTTTATTTATTATAATAACTGTTGACATGAAAGTTCCTGTTTTAACATACGTGGTAACAGGAAGTAGTTTGTGAACATTTTCCAATCTTACAAAAAAATTCTAAGTATGACATTGACTGATAATGAAAATAATAATGTATAGGAGAAACCAAAGACGTCATGACCCATGCTGTGATTGTACCTGAGAGTTGTTGTTTTATTTTTCATTAGCATGCCATGCCATGTTTTACCCCATATACAGTATATGACAGGTAGAAGATGTGGCCCAAAATATGACTCAGAAGCTGTGGGTTAGAACATGTATTGTATATGTGTATAGTATACAAATCCATTTTGAGACAAGAAACCTTTTACAATGTATGTGTGGAGTTTGAATGAGGAAATCTATAAGCTTCCATTAAATGATAACTCATTTAGCATTACAGTGCACAGCTCAAGAAGCAAACCTCAAAATAATTTCCAAAGGTTTTCTGTCATATAGTGCTCTGTATATGTATGTTTGTGTATGTGTGTGTTTTTAAGTGTTGTATTAGATTTGAAGTGGATAAAGCCAAAAACAGTTTGTGTCCTTCCTAGAGTGCAGGACAGCTGTATCCCTTTGAATCAAATTGACTCTGATATAAAACACACTTCCTGGACATATGCGTCTTCATTGAGAAGCACTTTGATGTGTTAATAAGACAAAGAGATTGATGTCGACGATTCAGCAACATAAAAGTGATGAGGAAAGATCTTCTCCATATGTCTAAACATTCTCATTTATTAAGACCGAACAGGTAAGAACTGACTGTAGATCATAGATTTTTCAGCAGCAGTATAATGAATCACATCCCTTTGTCTTATCAGGGCACTTGTGTCCTTTCTAAACTGGTTCATCATAAGGTCCAGTCCTTGTTCATTATGATCGTTTCTCAATGTCCATGTACCCCCTTTCACCTCACCACACTAAGTCTACAAGGTTATTGTGGGCTTTCCTGCATTTTAGCTGTTTCTGCTTAAACACACATTGTGGAATCTGTATCCGAGACCCATGTTGACCAGGGCAGTGCAGTATGTATAAACAGCTGCATGGCAATCAGACAAGTGTGGTATTCCCAGACTAAATGGCATTAAAAAGGTTCCTGAGATGTTACATAGTACAACTGGTTAAATGAATAGCAAAGCAACAAACTAACATTAGCACGGTTTGGGATTATTTAAAATCCTAAATTCCACTCCACTAACCCTGTTAATCACTCGGACCTCTTCTTTCCCAGTCACACACAGACTTGATTGATGATGAGAAAAGCCCTGGTTGAGGATCCGACAGTAGTAAATTGTGCGAAACGCTCAGAAAGTGTAGATTCAAACTGTGAAATGATGTATGAATCATTGAGTGATAGATTGTATGAAGAACAGATGTGTAGTAGATAGCAGGTGGTTGTCTGTACCACATCTCCTGCCGGTCCATTTGGAGTACATGAGAATCACTGTGGCAGAGAGCAGAGCGAAACCGAGACACTAGGGAAACACCTTGAGTTGAATTTAGGGTTATATTGTGCTACATCTCCATCTGGTGGCAGATTTATACTCTCAAGATTTATACTCTATGGAAATGTGCTTTCGTGTGATTTTCTCAGGAGAAACCAAGCCCGCCTCAGAAGCCTTTGCCGGCTGACCCATTCGGACGAAGCTCTCAGATGGGACGGAGCCCATTAGCAGCACATCTCCCTTCTCCCAGGTCAGCCTCAGCCATTTTACAGTACAAAAGGTCTGCACACTAACTTCTCCCCAAGAGCTCATACAGACATCTATACAAGCATCTATGAGATGGATGAATAACTCGTTTCTGATAATTAGGAAGAAATGTGTAGTGAAGAATAGTAAATGCGGTAGGTTGAGACTGATTATCCAAGAGATCCATCTGGAAAGATTATTCTATGATACTGCAGGCGTTAATTCAGCCTTTGTGCAAATTACAGAATAATTCATCAGAATCAGTCGATAATGAAGAGAGCTCATTATTGCTATAAAGTGCTTCCATTAGACTGATGGAAGCACTTTATATATTCAGCTCAAATTTTTTTCTTGATTTACATTACCGAGCTTCACATATCCAGTTTGCAATATTATATAATAATAATATAGTGTTGTGTAGTATTGTTCTTTTCTTTTTTTTCTTCATACAGGACAAATCCTAAGCAGCCCCCCACCCTGCCAAAGCCTACGTTCTACACAGGAATAAAGAAACCCTGCAGCTGAGACAGAAGCCTGTGAGACCTGTGGTTCAAACAGTTTTGCACTATGAAACTCTGCTGGTCCTCAAGAACAGCGTGTCACGGCAGTCAAGGCGGCATGACAGTTCGAATCCCTTGGTGCTACGCCTCCAACCTTATCCGGTGCTATGAGTCAACCCTCAGGTAGACATCGTACATTATTTATGTTCATCAAAAATATATTTATTTCGACATTGTTTAGGACATTCTTTTTTTTGGCAGCCCTGATGTGATTAGATTTTGAACTGCGTAATGAGTCGATTCCCAGCACGATTCCGCAGTGTGCAGGGAGGCACTGAAGTGATACCCAAACCTGTGAAAATAAAACTGAAGACTAATGTTGGTGCTTTTTTTATGCGAGAACTGGAAAGGGGAGGAAATGTTGAAAAAAAAAAAGAGATGTGCTTTGTTGCTGCATAACATAATGTTATAATGCACCACAGTCATGGCACAAGGTTGACAGACTCATCTCAGATCACCCATATTGAGAAAGTTTGCGTCTGTAACTTCATCATACATCTCCTGTGAAGCAGTGAATACAACCACATGTTCCTTCCTCTGATACTGTGCTCTCTCTTAGACACACCTATCCTAAAATTTTACACCGATTTTATTGCCAATTAGACGTTAAACTGTAAAAGATTTGATGGGTGTAAGTCAGTTTAACGTTGTACACTGGTGTTTTTTTAATATAATTTCTATCCAGTGTAGCATGTGTGCGATAACCATCTGTTGAAGGCTAATAATTAGTCAATAATTAGACAGGCATGATGGAAGGTACAGCCAAAACCATTCTTAAGCATTTGATCCAGCTTTCTAAGACTTCTGCCCACTTTCCACAAATCCTTTTAGGTATCTTCATGCTTAATAATGAGCTTACTTAGTTATGTTAATAACATAACCACATATTTTTATATCTCTGAGAGGAAACATAAAAAATAATTTACATTTTTAACTCATTCATTAGTTATTAAAATTGTTTTCCTACAAATGTTTCCCTCAGATACCCCCAAACACTTGTATTATAAGTACATTTTGAGGAACAGGTTTTATTTTCCTTCTTAGTGCAGGGAGATTTTGTGTTGAAATTACTGTCTGAACTGCACTACAGATAGAAATAGTAAAGAGCGATTAGATTATATGAGAAAACTACCAGTGTATTGCGTTAAATATATATATATATATACAGTACAGACCAAAAGTTTGGACACACCTTCTCATTCAAAGAGTTTTCTTTATTTTCATGACTATGAAAATTGTAGAGTCACACTAAAGGCATCAAAACTGTGAATTAACAATGTGGAATTATATACATAACAAAAAAGTGTGAAACAACTGAAAATATTTCATATTGTAGGTTCTCCAAAGTAGCCACCTTTTGCTTAGATTACTGCTTTGCACACTCTTGGCATTCTCTTGATGCCTACTTTGAAGAACCTACAATATGACATATTTTCAGTTCACTTTTTTGTTATGTATATAATTCCACATGTGTTAATTCATAGTTTTGATGCCTTCAGTGTGACTCTACAATTTTCATAGTCATGAAAATAAAGAAAACTCTTTGAATGAGCAGGTGTCCAAACTTTTGGTCTGTACTGTATATATAATATATATAAACTTTTGGTCTGTACTGTATATATATATATATATATATATATATATATATATATATATATATATATATATATATATATATAAAACGCTCTCTCCCGGTGTGCCCGAATGCTCTGGGATTCCTATTTCTCTAAGAGGTCTGCTTCTGCAGGTTATGCTTGATGAAGATTACAGGAGGCGAAATTAAGACTTTTGCACAGGAGGAAAACAACATCGATGAAAGGATTTGCAGTGTTTTCAAAATATGAACATACAAAAACTTGACATCTGTAGCAAACTGGAGTGTGTACCCCAGGGAACTATTTCAGCTGTGACAGTGTGTTTTCACTGAGCCTACATTTATTTGAAATCTAGACAATGTAGAGTCTTATATTTTTTTATACTTAGCACGTACCATCATGTTACTGTGTTCTTGGCTTGCGTATGTGTGAAATTTTTAAAAAATATTAGGTATCCTCAGCAATCACAAGCATTTTTTTTTCTTTGCTTTGCTTAGAAAAATGGATTACTTCAAGTGATATTTTTAGCCATGCTTTCACTCATACACTTGTATAACTAATGCACCCGTTCGGTTTATGATTTTGAGACAGTCTGAGAATCTGTGCAAGTCTAGATTCTTATTTTATTTTCCAATGGTACTCATAGAGCACTATTGTATGTTAATCATATTGCTTGTCCTGTTATGCAGTCTGTATTTCTGTATTCACTTTTTACCATTTTGTAACTGTATCACTTGTACCAGTATTTCTACACAGTAAAACAAAAAAATATGATACTCATTTTTTCTTTTTCTTTTTTTTTCCCAGTCTGTGAACACAAACACGATTTGTACGCAAAATCTTTGATAAATCATGTGGGTGTGTGTAAATATCAGTGTTTTGATTACGAATTATGAACCAGTGTTAAGTAAAGTTGTCTATGAAAAATTATTTGTGTTTCACCGAGTCAGTTTTTGCTTTTATATTTTGTCAGCTCCACTTGCTGAATTCTTCTTCTCTAATAAATTGATGATGTCCTGAAAGTTTTTAAGAAGTGGATGCTACATAAAATGTAATGATAAATTACGTTGTATTACCCGTTTGGTAAAAGCTGCAGTCATCTCTAAAGCACAAACTGGAAACAAAGAGTGCACAATTCATGCACATTTCAGCACATTCATGCTGTGAATCATGCCAGCATTTTCTAATCCACATCGACAACAATTAAAAACAGCAGGATATGACAAAAGGACAAACTGGTATAACAGATTTACTCAAAAGTCATAATGTGACAGCAATATCTGGATTGCCTCTACTCTTTTAAATGCATGTGCACAGACATGAGGTCCACAGACTTTAAAAGGGGGTGTGTTACATACATGGGATAGATACAGACTTTTACATGGAAGTTGTTACATACAGGCTTTTAAAAGGGGTGTGTTACATGGGTTTCAAACATGCTTTTAAATGAGGTATGTTAATACTTGGAGTACACCTAAAGAGACACTATTTATTACACCTAGTATAAAGAACTTTAACAGTTTTCATGAATGATGTCTGTGTATGGTGCAGATATATTTCAGTGCTCCAGCCAGTGTGTAAATGAATTATATGTGCTTTAGAATGATAAGAGGTGAGTGTGAGAAAATGGAAAACTTTTTGATTATGTCAAATGATTAATTTATGACTGATATAATCCATTTGTGTAAACTAATGGTTCTTAGAAGTAAGGTCTGAGGACCCTCTTCCTGAGACTTTGGGTGTCAGCATCATGTAGAACTTTTGCATCAAAAGTGTATACTTTTCAGAACATATAATACATTTTGCTAAATACTAATCTGTCCAAAGTTACCTGATAGTCCAGTAAACCAGTGAAATCATTTTTTTTATTAATTAATTGATTAATTAATTAATTTCTTTATTTTACTATAATATTTTAGCAGTGTTATGATCGCAGACAAAAAAAAGGTGTGCATGCTCAAAAAGCATGTCTGGTCGTCTCGACTGAAGAAACAAGGACAGTAGAAGGGATTAACGATCACATGATGACCAGACCCATAGTGTGGTTCCTCCTCTTTTCACTAACCCCCTGTAGAACGCAACATAATAGAACACGTGGGTGAGGGCAGCCGGGCACTCAGTCCTGAGAATATCCGAAAATCTAAAAACAACAGTAAATCACCGAGTATAAACCATTAAGGTGTAAAATACCACTGGGATTGGATCACCGCAGAAGAATGGCTGACCCAGTTATATATTAGAGCACTCATATAGACGCAGCTATTTTGCCACTGTGAGTTTTTCCAGACGCACTTATTTGCGCCATGGCGCACAACACTAGCGGCTTTTCCGATGGAGAAAGTGTGGATATTGATGACTCGAGTTCTCTAAAGGGTTTAGAAGAGGTTGGTGAGGATTTCGGTTTTGGAGATGATCTGGAGTTGAACCAGTTTGATGGCCTTCCCTTCTCCTCCCGGTATTATAATCTTCTGAAGGAGAGACACCAGCTCCCAATCTGGGAATCAAAACAGGAGTTTCTAAATGTTTTGGAAACCAGTCAGGTCGTCATTATCTCGGGTACAACAAAAAGTGGGAAGAGTACACAGGTATGAAGGCCTTTAAAAGTGTTTTATTTACAGTATTGAATTGCTGGTATTTACAAAGTGTTTGGTGGAGAAACAATAGTGTGATCTCCAGGATGCCACTATTGTTGTTGGTTTTGAGTATTAGAACTGCTGATCTGGTATTTACACACACACACACACACACACACACACACACACACACACACAATAAGGCACAAAAAATACAAACAAATAATGTTTCTGACAGTGGAAATGCCTTATTAATGACTGAACTGAGTGGAATGGCCAGACTGGTTTGATTGGGAGAAAGGCTGTGATCACTCAAATAATCAGTCTTTACATCCATGGTGAGAAGACGGTAGGTAAAGGTTTTCCAAAACTAAATCACTGAAGATTAGTAAAGATCAGGCAATGATTTTCAGACTTTAGATCTCCAGTTTAGACCAGTGTGTGTCCATGAACAGATGTGGAAACTGACCAAAACATTTAGAATGGGACCGTGTGAGTATTGGTAGGTCAGAATATTATCTGATTTTATCTTTAAATCGAAATAAAATATATTCTGATCATTTTATTAAATATTGACTTTGTAGATGTGCTATAGTTACTAGTTCAAAAGCAAGTTTTCATCTAAAATGGCCAATGCTACATTTGAAATCAATATAATTTAGAGATGACTCATTAAATAAGAATGAATTGTATAGTAGAAAGAGACCTTTCGGAAATGGGATTTATAATCAGACTTAGGGTGACAATCCATGTGTTTACACTACTGAAGGATTTGTGTTTATGACTACCATTGTGTCAAATTTCCATTTCATGCAATTTTCTTTATTCCAAAGGTGCTGGTTTTATTTGCTCCATGTTAGTTAGTAAATCACTGACTGATCACTGAGCATGATGAGGGCCTGGTGTGTGTAAATTGTGTGTGCAGTGTTAACAAGCTGATAGCAAACCTCTAAATATATAAGGAGGAAACTTTGCACTGCATTTCAATTTGTTATTTCGAAAACACTGATTGACCTGAACATGTGGGTCACCCTGAGCTCAACTTAGATCTGTTTTGCATGATTAAGCACATTCCAGCTGGAATTACCAGAGACTCTACCAGTGACTCTACCTCTTTACCATAGAAACCTTTTGTTTTTATTGAGTAGTTGATACGGATCTGGTTGCTAGTAATATATAAACAATGACTGAACATTATAGACCCCTGGGTTAGAACCATGGTATTGTATTGTGCTATTTCTGTGTGTGGTACAAATCAGAGTGTTACATCTCAAGCTATAGTCTGGAGATCCACAGAAGCTGTAAAGCATAACCAGGAATTCTGTGATATATTTATTATTAAATTGTTATAGATATTTGCCTATTTGACGATGCACTTGAATTGGATGAAATACTTAAAAAAAATACTTTATCTGTGGATCCAGCCAGGCCTTAAAATAATCAATAAATGGCTGTAGAGTCAGCAAGCATAGTCAAAAATATAATTGCAAGAATTGTATCTGGACTGATGAGAAATATGAGCACTCATATCTCAGTGCTTGAGCAACTAAAGTGAGCTCACCTGCAAATGTTTCTCAGCACATTCTCTTAAATGCTCCATGTATGTAAACACTTTGGTTTGCACTCAATTCTTAGCACTCCAATTAATTTTTTTATTGAACAGGATTGCTGATACTACTCTGTTGGCTGCCCTCATGCTTTCTGTTAAGGATACTGATTAAATGCCATGAGTTTTTTCTTTTAATCAAGTTACTTGCATTATAGGTAGATTCTGTAGTTCGTCCTGTTGACCATTTTCCACAGAGCTTAGTTTTCTTTGATCTAAAGGCATGAAATATATTGTTTGTTCATTAGCATGGCTACATACTCTTAGGCTTATGTCACATAGTATTCCATAGTATCAGATAACCGCGAATGAGTAAAAACATAATGTTGCACTGCTACCAAAACACTTTCACATGCCCCGGATTGGAATTCAATGCTGATAAATAACATCAGCTCATAAACAATCCATCCGATCATAAAACCTCTCAATTGTTGGGAATAAAAAATGTTGTTCAGTCAAATTTCCTGTAAAAAATAAATAAAATAAATAAATAAAATAAAAATAAAAAAGGGACCAAGTGCATAACTGGGGTATATGTAAATGAAGAAGTGTGTGTTTGATGTATAGGTTCCACAGTGGTGTGCAGAGTTCTGTCTGTCAGCGCAGTACCAGCATGGAGTTGTGGTGTGTAGTCAGATTCAGAGACAGCAGGCTATTGATTTGGCCCTGCACGTATCTGATGAGATGGATGTCAATATTGGTCATGAGGTAGGCTACAGCATTCCACTGGAGAACTGCTGCTTCTCTGACACTATTCTCAGGTAAATCTGATTTTCTTCTGACATTATGACAAGAATAAAAAGAACATTTAATTGAAGATTTGCATGTTTGACTATTTGTACTATTAGTTATGTTTTAAAATGAAACACACTATAAAGGTATATATGCTATGTGCTAAGAATTATACTAAAATGATTGCTGAAATGTGAGGGGTGTACTTACTTTTGTGAGATACTGTATATGATGGCTGTTTAACCACATTATTCACAAACTACTATGAACCTAAGGTTAGATCACTAACATCCCCATGTCCACTTTAGGTACTGCACCGATGATGTGCTGCTGAGGGAGCTGATGTCCGACCCATTTCTGGAGCATTACGGTGTGGTTGTGATCGATCAGGCCCACGAGCGCACCGTGAGCACTGACCTTTTAATGGCCCTGCTTCGGGAGGTGCTCCTGCAGCGGTCAGAGCTTCGGGTAGTGTTGCTGTCCGTCATGCCAGCCTCACACATGCTCCTTGCACACTTTAGCGGTGCAGCTCACCTGCAAGTGGACGCACCGTGCTCAGCTGAAGTTCTCCACAGCAGCCGAGGCAGTACAGAAAGCTTCAGTGCAGCACTGAGACTTGTCCTGGAGGTGCACAGGACCAAAGAGCCCGGGGATGTAGCTGTGTTCCTCGCCTCAGAGCAGGTCCTGTTTAGTGTTATCATGAATCTCAGCTAATTTAGTTGATTGCAATTGACAGTGCAGGTTTTTGCACATACAGTATACACTTCAATCCAATATTCTAATAGATATCTTATATATAGATCTTGTCATAATATAGAACAGCTGTTACTTACTCACATCAATTTTAAATACCGGTTTATGCAAACTATTAGATCATAGATAATTAGATAATAAATAATAAAATAAATACATGTTATATAGACAAAAATGACGGATTTATACACATTAAGGGGGAAAGTTGTGTTTTAACGTTTCAGAAATGTCAGTAATTCAATGTTTTGATAAACGTAGCTTCATTTTACAGCACTCAGTGTCATACACATGGTGTTAATCTCTGAATAATCTATATTTAATTAAACAGTGAACATTAGTTATATTGATACTGATCAGATTGTTTTTGTGTTTTAGGAGGTCAGCTGTGCCTGTAGTCTTCTGGCTAAAAAAGCATCCAGGTTAAGCAGTAATCTTGGAGAGCTGGTGCCAGTGGCAGTGTGCTCAGGCCATGCTGGAATCTGCCCACCTATTACACAGCACCCCCAGAGAGGCAGGAAGGTCTTTTTGTCCTGCAGTAAATCCGAAGACATGTTTTGGTCAGTGGATACTGTCAGTTTTGTGATTGACACTGGAGTTGAGAAGAGATTTGTAAGTGATGAAGGTTTGCAGATGACTCACTTGTTTGCTGGGTTACATTTAATTCAACAGAGAAGACCAATTTAAATTGTAATTTTAATTTGGATTTTCTTAGTTAGCACACAGCATAGTAAAGGTTTTATCCTGGCTTAAAAAAAAACATCTTAAATCACAATTATAGCGTGTAATTTTAATATTTTAAATATTGCTAAAAGCCAAAAAATGTGATTCGGTATATCTGCATGTCAATGATATCCAACATAAAGTCCAACTCCATCATATAATCTCACTTCTGTGGTTTGCAGGTATATAACCCACGGCTAAGAGCTAGCTCTGAGGTGATCAGACCCATCAGTAGATGTCGGGCAGAGATTCGTAAACAGCTGGCTGGATCAGCAGGTAGGAAAGGCCAACTGGAAAATCACAAAGCTTTACTTAAGACTCATATCTATACCAGTAACACATACACATATACACACCACTCAGCAGTAAAAACAAAACCAATACAATATAAGTATCAGGACATCTAATTCAATTTTTAATGGTGTTTCACTGTTTAATATCCTACTTTACCTGCAAATGTACAAGGAACCATGTATTTGTATCTATTAAAATTGCTAGAAAATTGTTTATGCATGAATAGGGAAGTGTTTCCGCCTTTACCCCGAGGAGACAGAACTCTGTGCCGAAATTCCTGCTCAGATCCTAGAAGCAAACATCACCTCGGCTGTGCTCTTCCTCAAGAGGATGGAGGTAGCTGGAATCAGACACTGCGACTTCATCAGCAGGCCGGGTCAGACATGGCGTTCATGAATTTCTAATAATATTGCACTCGTTCACATATGAAAGCAGGTTTAGCCACTTTTTCACTAATAAAAAGAACAAAAAAAGCAAGCATTTGGCTAGAGAAGGTGAGATCACAGTGCTGTAAGTTCTTATACAATGGCACACAAGTGAAGCATCATGGTGCCAGTGATCAGCGATGCGTGTTAGCCGTTTTGACAGTGCTAATCAGTTCATTGTCCTGTAACATAAGCTTGTTCTGTGTGAGAAACACCAGAGATTCTGTGAGCTCTGACCCAAATGGCACTCACACAATGAAAAGGAAGAGAGGGTTCAAGCACAGAAAACAGGATTATGACTGTCATATTTCAAAGCCAGATACAGAACAAAGGTGCTGTACTTTTTTAAAAGAATCAAACCTTTGAAATCTTGGTAAAATGTCAAATAACATGAAACAGCAATTTCATTTGTTTGAAAAAACTCATTATTATTTTTTGTTTTTTATTTTGTCAAACACTGCAAAGCGACAGCAGTGAATCATTGATGCAATGAATGAATGTTTCGCTCTTGCTATTCCCTGCAGATCCTGAAGGATTTATGCAAGCTTTAGAAGAGCTGGATTATCTTGCAGCTTTGGATGACGATGGAAACCTTTCTGAGATTGGGATCATAATGTCTGAGTTCCCCTTAGACCCTCAGATGTCTAAAGCATTGTTAGCGTCGTGCGAGTTTGATTGTGCCAGTGAGGTGCTGACTATTGCAGCCATGTTATCAGGTACACAAAATAAAATCTCTAGTAATGAGCAGGAATTATCAACTACATCCAGTTACATTTCTCAGCAAGATTTTGGTGTCTTAACTGGGATTAGCCTAAAAAAAGCATTGCCAACGGGAACTGGTCCAGGTTTAGGCAGATTTGAAAGCTTTATGTATATTTGTATGTTGTAAACTGAGATGCTTAGCGTTAGGGATAATCCAGGTCATTTTATCATAGATCTTAATTTCCTTTTTATTTTTATTAAATACAACCATTTAAACAAATAAGATTTTAGGCAGCGTATGATCAAGTTCAGTCTGACAGCTTCACAGGATGCATTTTATTTCAATACTGACCACTTAAGCATCCTATTGTCCTTACTTTCGTCTAGCTCCAAGCTGCTTCCTAGAGCCCCCTGCTGGCAAGGAAACAGAAGCGATGCTGTGTCACATGAAGTTGTATCATCCAGAAGGAGACCACTTTACCCTGATCAACATCTATAACACTTATAAATGCAGCCAGAGAGAGCCATGTAAGTCAACTTGCATGTGACCAAATCTACCTTTTCATGCTTAAAGCAATAGATTCTGCAAAGGTTGATTGATCAGTCCTTTCAATTACATGCTGAACAAGGATGGGGTAATGGTGATGCTGTAAGTAACATCGCTATTAGTTATAGTTTCAGGATTGCCACATCAGTAATGAACCTGAACTCAGGTTATTGTTAATGTAGAGTTTTGGAGCTGTGTGCGATCTGGTAGGTGGGATTGTGTACATTGAACTGTGCTCATGGGTGTGTGTGAGTGTGAGGAACTATTTCTTGAGTTATTTACAGATTTTTACACACACACAAAATAAATGGTTCTGTCATGTTTGGAACTGGTGTAATGTTTATATACTGACCAGGCATAACTTTATGGACACCAATCAGGCATAACACAATGACCACCTGCCTAATACTGTATGGGCCCCCCTTTTATTCCCAAAAGCTGTCCTGACCCTCTATCACGTTAACTTTGAGGACAGAATGTTCACTTGCTGCCTAATATATCCCACCCACTAAAAGGTGCCACGATTAAGAGATAATCAGTGTTATTCATTCAGCGGTCATAATGTTATAATGCCTTTGTTATGCCTGGTCAGTGTATTTCAGCTTTAGATATAATTTATCTATATTCTCAAATTGGAAGGTTGGGGTTTCATCCCCAACATTGCCCAGCTGCCCCTTTTGGGCCTTTGAGCAAGGCCCTTAACCCTCTGTGCTCCAGGGGGTTGTATCATGGCTGACCCTGTGTCCAGACCCGAACAGAGAGTTTTACTGTGCTGTAATGTACATGTGAAGAGCAATTATATACTTAGATATAATTCAGCATTTGGAAAACATCTATTGAGAGAGAAACTAATGTGATTCACAATATCATATTCATGAATAAAAGTACCTATGTTTCGTTGTGCCAGATTTTACACAGGGCAAGTGGTGTCAGGATTACTTCTTGTGCTGTGCAGCTCTCCAGACTGCAGACAGCATAAGGGCCGAGCTGACTGACATACTGAAGAGGCTGGAGCTCCCGATCTCCGAGTCAGCCTTCGGCACCAAAACAAACACACTTAATGTCAAGCGAGCTCTACTGGCTGGGTTCTTCATGCAGGTATATTTGTTTATCTAGTGAAACTAGAACAAATATATTTACACCATGACAGTTTTTAAACCCAGATATAACATAGTATTAAATATTCAAATGAAATATGACTATATGAAATCTAATAGCTCTAACTGCTCTAAAGATTCAATGAGGAATTGGACTGTCACATTATGGGTGCACTGAATTCCCTGTATTGCAGGTTGCTCGTGATGTGGACGGCTCTGGAAACTATTTTATGCTGAGCAATAAGCACGTAGCACATCTTCACCATCTTTCAGCTTATGGGGCCAAAGCGCACAAACTCGGCCTGCCTGAGTGGGTGCTGTTTCACGAGTTCACACTCTCCAACAGCAACTGCATCCAAACAGTCACACAAATCTCACCCAAAGCGTAAGCACTTAGGGATTCTTTTCCTTTTCCTAGAGCAGGGGTCCCTAATCACCAGGTCATGGGCCAGTACCAGGCTGCACAAAAAGAATAAATATATATATATATATATATATATATATATATATATATATATATATATATATATTTTGTATTTCCATTTTATTGACCCAATCTGCAGGATGTTTTATTAAAAAAAATAATTGTTTTAGTCGTAATTCATTTCCGTGCTTCGATAAATTCTGCAGTATGGTGAGTTCCATTACCATTATATATGCAATTAAACATATAATTAAATAATATGATAATATATGTGTAATATAAATACATATACAAGAGGCAAAATTAAAACCTTCAATGCAAAACACATTTATATTTAAGTCCTTAATTTACTCAGATATAAAAAGTTTATTTTTAATTACAAAACATTTGTTTTACTGATGCGCCAATTCTCAAATCAAGTCCCAAAACCCACCATGATGCACACATCTGGAAATTACAAAACAAATCTTATTTCCAGTACAGAGTGAGTAGCAACAAGGATGCTGTGCCAACTTAAATTTCTTTTTTATACCCCTGGCAACTAAACAAACTTGCGGTCCGCCACTTAATACATTCCTGAGGGAACACAGATTGCAACTGTGTTCCGCACATAAAAAGGTTTGTATTTGGTACACGTACCGAAAAATTTATATATACTGTAGGTTTATAGGCACGTTTTTACACATGGCAGCATACGGACACCTTGTCTTGCATAAAACGGGTTTATAATGCAAAAAGGTTTGGGGACCACTGTTCTAGAGGGTCTTTTTAGAGACTTGCATCATTTCATCGAATTAATTGAATTCTGTTAAATATTTATTCAGATTTATGGGTCGGCTATACAAGATGATCCACCAAAATACGTAATACTCATTATTCTGTTTTATTTTTTATTAATATGCTTGTATGTCTGTATTTGCAAAGGGTTTTTTGACTACACACTAAGCTTTAGTGAATGCACTGAAATGCTTAAAATATCAGGAGTTATGATTGAGCTTGAATTAGTCACTGAACTCACCTGAAAGAGAGAAAATCAAATTTCATTCATTCAAAGACACCCAAACATCAAGTTTGGCATACGTGCAAGAATCCAATTTTTTCCCAGATGTAAAAATATAAAGATATGAAAATGTCTTTTACAAATGCCTTTATTCTCAGATCCCAGTGTGTTGACATATATTTGGACGTAAAATTGTATATTATCAAATTTACTGTTTTAATTTACTCAGATGTATAGTCATCCAGATGTTTAAGCTATATATTCACTCGGTTTATATATTTATTACAAGTACACCACTGTTACTAACTGCCCTTTTTATAATGCATTGACAATGTATACACTTGATAAGAGAGAAGAGAAATGGTCATTTGATTTCTCTGTATGTCTGCACATATGGTGACATTGACAATAAAAAAACCTTGAATATAAATCTTCATAGTGCCTATACTTGTATTAGGTCTCTAAGCAAACAAAAGGCATGGTTTATAGCAGTGACTGGGTCTCGTTTGTCTGTTTTTGTAGGTTCATCCAAATGGCACCACAGTATTTCTTCTACAACCTGCCCTCTAGTGAGTGTAAGGAGCTCTTGGAGCATATTTTGGATACTGAGGTGGCTGAAATTCATCCTGTTACTACAGACACACCAAAAGCACAGGAGTCCCAGTCTTATGACAGATGTGTGATACAGTAATGTGAATGCTGTAGTTTGAGACCGTTGTCTTTCTCAGGATAAAAATAAGATGCAAAATGCTAAAAGATCTTCTAATGATAGGCCTCACAAACTTGTACAGATGTAATGTAAATAAAAAAAAAAATTCACATCTATAGGTAAGATTAAAAAAGCTCCTGACTACTGTGATTTTTGTTGTTAATTTTAAATGATTTCAGGCCAATTATCCACAGTGTAACTGGTAAGTCGCAAATGTATTTTCATGTCTATTTCTGTGTATTCTCTATATTTGTATCTCCCTGTGTCTTTGTCTGTCTTTAGTTCTTTTCCTTTCCATCCATCCAATCAGCCAGCCATCTCTCCATCCTGCTAACAATCTGTTCATGTGTATCTGTTTTTCTGTCTTTCTCAATCTGTTTAGCTTGTGCATCCATCAGTCTATCTCCCTCTGTCCAATTATCTTTTAAAGGGAAGTGGTAGCTAAGTCGAAAAAAAATTGGACTTCTGATCAGACAGTCATAGTTTTAGCACTGCCAAACTGCCACAGCTGGGCCCTTGAGCATGGCCCCTAACTCTCAATTGTTTAGCTGTATCACTGAGATCATTGTGAATCGCATTGGATAAGAACATCTGCCAAATGGCATTAATCTAAATCCATCTGTGTTATGTATCCATATACAGTCCCTGGGTGACAATAGTTCATCTTACGTTTTGTGATCTTACAGTAGTGGTACAAAAAATAAACTATATATACAGTGGAACCCGGTTATGTCGATGTCGTAGGGGGTCGCCAAAAAGCATCGAGGTAACCGATGATCGAGATAAACGAAAATCAAAATGGCGGCAATATATTAACGTGCTTGAAATTTCTTTATGTACATGATGTGCGTTAATAAGTGAGAATGTGCATGCACGTGTTTTTGAAGGGTTTTTTTTACACAACAGCGTTGCCGCGATTTGTTTGATGAAGGCATGTTATAAAAATACATACAGTACATGTTTGTCAGGAATCCACCTGCCATGCCAAAGGGGGCGTGGCAGGTGGATTCCTGACAGATAAACATGTACTGTATGTATTTTCGGCCGCTTTCTCTGAAGCTCCCGGGTTCAATCGCGCACATATGGTGCTCGTTTAGCATCATCACCAGCTCCTATTTAAACTTCCACACTCTCACCGTCCGTTATTGTTGGTATATGTTGGTTCACGGCGGTTGTTGTTGTTATCGCGCATGCGTATCCCGGTACGTGTCTTCCCACCGGCACTCTCTCAACGGCTGCGCTTTTCTTCCCAAAGCGCATCCCGGATTCCCCCCGATCCTGCCAGTGTTCATTCTATGCTTTTGCTGGTCATCCCACGTTCTCCCGTGTGCTGTTCAGCGCCGCGCTTCTACTTTCGCCTCCCGTTCATCGCATAATAGGGTTGTCGAGTTAACCGAGGGCGAGATAACCGGGTTCCACTGTATATAAAAATTTTCACACAGCATTTTAATTTTCATACGATACATTAGGAGGCTGCCAGGGTGTATGCATCTCCTGCCTTGTGAGATGCCTTACTCTCACCAGCGGGTGACAAGAGTTTTCAGTTATCAGTGTCAGCAGACACTGAAACGCCACACGTCCGGTAGGGATGTTTTTTTAATTGCTAACGATTATTAGACGATAGGACTCCCATGGACAGCTGACGAATAAAAAATCTTTGATATGCTCCATATATGTTGTGGTCAGTTCACAGCAGTGACTTAGATTAATCTTTTCTAATAATGTTAAATATATTTTTACCTATGGGCATCTTTAGAGTCAAATTCTTACATTTAATCAGTCAGTTAGAATAATGACATTTTTGCATTTACCAAGCAAATTATCAATTAAATTCATCTTTGCAATACAGAGAAAACAGTAGTTGTATCTGAAGTGGCATTTAGGTGTATTTACACAGTTTATTGCAGCACAGAGGGACATCTGAATGTAGAAATTAAGTTTTGATATTTTAAACATAAAACGTTGAATACTGATAAAAAAATAAAAAATAAATACTTTAAATGTGAAATTAAAACCGCCAGTAGGTGGCAGCAAGTCACTGTTAAACGAGTCGTTTTGATTGAACCGAATCATTTAAACAGGATTCATTCTGGAACGAATCACCATCATGTTTACAGACGCAAACCAATGCTGTGACGTTGTCTGAAAGGTTTTTTCATTGTTTATTGAACTGTTGTATAAAATCAATATCTATAATCACGCTAATTTTTTTTAGGGGGAAAAAAAGTCATGTTTCGTGTGATTCATTATATGAAATTGTATCAAGTTTCTTTCGGCTTCTCCCGTTAGGGGTCGCCACAGCGGATCCTCCGCATGTTTGATTTGGCACATATTTTTACGCTGGATGCCCTTCCTAACGCAACCCTCCCCAATTTATCCGGGCTTGGGACCGGCACTGAGAGTGGCTGGGGATGGTTCCCTGACCGGGAATCGAACCCGGGTCGCAGCGGTGAGAGCGCTGCATCTTAGACCACTAGACCACCAGGGGACCATTATATGAAATTGTATAAATGTTGAAATTTTGTATCATTCTGAATACATTAATAGACTGGATCATGCAGTGAATTGTGCATGAGTCTAACCTACTAGACGTCACGTAATGTATGCATGCACTCTTCTCTCTTTGGGTTTGTGATATCGATAATGTCAAATCGCACATTGTAAAACACCACTTGCGAGATTATTGTAGACGATATACATCGTACACTCCATTAAGGTACTGTAAATTGCTATTTTGCCAAATTAATGTAATTTGTTAAATTATTACATTACAGCATACTACCGCTTATTGATCCACCATTCTTCTGGAGTCCTTGGTCGGCTAGACAACATGTATATTTGTCTGTTTATCTGACTAGGTATCTTTTCTTTTTTGTGTCTGTCTATCTCTGTATTTCTAAATATTTCCAGCTATCCATCTACCCATTTCTGCTTTTTGTTGTCTGTACACTTCACTGTGTGATATCTAATCTTCTCTAACAGACTCCTCAGCAGGTTTGTGCTTTAGTTTTAGCAAAAGTCCAACGGCAGCTTTGACGAAACGGACAAATCATGTCATGTCAGATAGTTAATTAACTCCGTAATCTTGGTAAAACGTGTTTAATTGAAGACTTTCAGAAGAACTTAGAAAAATTTCCCGATGGATAATCTCTCAACACTCGGATCACCCGTTAAGTGTCCACTCTGGCTGCGTCCACACTGTAGTCCTGAAGATGTATGTATTGAGGGGAGAGGAAAAATTAGGACACGTTAAAGGAAGCGTTCAGATGGTGAGGTAGTCCTTCAGCTTGTCCATTATTGCTGGCATTCTCTCCATGGGGACCAGACACACTGTCCGGAAAGGTTTCATAGGTACATCATCGAATGACCATCGTCCTGAGTGACACGAATCGGCTTCCTCCTGGACGGAGTAGTGAAACTTCACTACAGCTTGCTGTTAAACAGAAAAACATGCCGTTAGATCTACACATAGGACAAGATGTCAATTAAAGGACGAGACAGAAATGTTGTTTAAATGATGCATTATTTTCCCCTGCACCTCGTAAAAGAATTCCTCCTCTGCGTTGACGAACATGGGCAGTTCTTTTGCAGGCACTCGTGCTGGGATGCTCTTCTTGGCTTCCTGGCATGTCTTGCTGATCAACAGACAGTAGTGACATTTCCCACTGGGTTTATTGGTCCTTTGTGCTTCAGACATTTCCTCACTGTCCAAACAGATAGGATACATTAATAACCCTTACATATTCAAAAACATGGCACAGATCGCAGAACCTACAAGAGGCAGTTTCACGAACATGCAGCAGCTCTGAAATCTACCTTCTGTCCATTTATCACCATTTTAAACCAGTGTGGATTCTGAATGATGAACCCTTAAATTAGACATCAAGTTTAACTGCAAATGCTTCAAAAGTGAAACAAACCAACCACATTGTAAAAAAGAAAAGAAAAAAGAAAGCCATTTCAATCTAATCACAACTTAAATACTCTTTAATATGATTTCAAATTTTTATTGTTTGTTCTTTCCCCTAAAACACTCCATTAACAGGCTTTTAGGAATCGGTTCCCCATTCTCAATCATCTTAAAGCTGCCATATGCAATTTTCAAAAGTGTTTTAAGATCCGTAATATTACCTAACTGTATCATTCTCAAAATTCCTGAAGAAAAGCAGCGGTGTGTAAAACTGGCCGCATGAACAGTCTGATACTCACAGCAGTTGCGTGTAGAGCGGTAGAGCGATCTGCGGAGGGACGTTGATAAATCGCTCGCTGAGCAGCAGCCCAACGCTCTGAGATGTGTCCTCCAGGACCTGGTGAAACTGCTCCTGTACAGCTGCTGAGCACACTTTCTCACACTGTCCCAAAACCAGTTCCTTGATCTGCTCCACACACTCCATACCCTGTTTAACACACACATCAATAAGAAATATGCTACATGTATTTTTCTGAACTTTCAATATATATATAAATAAACAATCACTTGCTACAATCTACAATAGATTATTTGAATAGTATATTCATATTGTGCAATGTTTGCAATGGTGTCAAAGTTTTGAGACGAGCTCTGTTTACAAGAAAGTACTGTATTTATATACATTTACACACGTGTTTAAGGTTCAAAAAACTTCAAAAAGTCCTCTTGCACACAAAACAGCTCTTTCAGCTTTCCTACCACTTCTACAATATGTCCTGGGAGTCTTTTTTTTTTAAGCACCTTCTGCAATTCGCAATGAATCTCCGCAATGGTGTCAAAATTTGATCTTTGATCTGGATCTTCAACTTCAGGAAGAGGACGAAGTCCGCAGGAGACAAATCTGGTGAGTGGGATGGGTGCGGAAGTGAGATCATGTGGATTGTGCTCAGACGATCATCATGCACAAGTTGCTTAATGGTTTCAACATTTTTGGGGGGGTTCAGTTTGTTGAAGCTCTTCCTGATCTCTCACCGTCTTCCAGTGATGTTCGTCTGCTCTTAAAGAGCGTGTGCCACTCAAAACACCTCGAACGACACGTAGCATGGCCGTATTTCATGTCAAATCTCTCTGTGGCAGATTTGCCCAGTTTTACACAGATTTTCACATTTGCTATTTGTTCTAACTGTCCTTAAAACCCTGTTCTAGATGTGGTCATGAATGAACATAGGCAGAAAAGCACCAATCAGCAACATTAGGCTCGAAAACTTTAATACCACATTGTATTATTTATGTATATATGTATGATGTACTTCAAATGCTTCAAACCTTTCTGTCAGTGAGATTTATAATACTGATAAACCCAAACACTTCATCCAGGTCCTCATTGTCACTGTCATCAGGCACCTCGGCTTGCTGCAAACACACACACAGCAAATGAAAATTAATACGTAAACAGATTTAAGTATCAATTTATTTACAGCAAAGTTAGAAACAAAACGTGAATGTGCTTTAACTATTTTCAGAAACCATCCGTTCATTCTGTTCGCATTTTAATGTGCAACTATGCATTTCGTTATGTTTGCTGTAGTTGTAGACCTTAAGCAGATAGATTTTAAAATAATAAAAATCTGGTCTTCTTTTGAAAACATGAACGAAAAAAAAAGTTGACGTCGCACCCTGATGACGCTGCCGATGTGATTTTGCTGGATGATGACGTCAGTGAGCTCAGAGGTGTTCACATGGGCCTTCAGGAAGAGCTGGAGAAATATCACACACACCATCAGACAACAATTTATTTTATATTATATTATATTATATATATATATATATATATATATATATATATATATATATATATATATATATATATACACACGTGTTTTAAGGTCTCAAATGTACCTGTTGAAGCAGTTTCTTGATGCCACTGACATCGTTGTCTGATATCGTGTGTGCCTCAAAATCCACCACGACTTCCTACAGAAAACATTTTCACAAATATTGACCACAATGTGTACCATCTGAATAACAACAAACACTGATCACTATTATTAGCAATGGCTAACGTGAACTAGCTAGTCAGGTCCACG
Source organism: Silurus meridionalis (assembly GCF_014805685.1). Lineage (NCBI taxonomy): Eukaryota > Metazoa > Chordata > Actinopteri > Siluriformes > Siluridae > Silurus > Silurus meridionalis. The sequence goes on from NC_060890.1 coordinate 20,421,541, forward strand.
TGGGTGGCGGTTAACCTCGTTTATTTCTTCTTCTGAATTTTCACTCTCCTGTCCGGAATCTTCTAATCCCTCATCCGAACTGTCACTGTCTTCAGGATTTCCCCCGCTTCCAATAGCCCTTCTTTTCGCAGATGAAGCCATGCTGCTATCCAAACCGGTTACAACACACGCTGGGAGAGAGGGGAACTGCGCACGTTGGTTTATATATATATAAGGTAAACTGGTGTTCATTGGCTACCATTCCGGCTCTAAGGTTATTGGTTTTTGTTATATACGAAACCCCTGATTAGAGCCAAAATGGCTGGCGTTTCATCAGGTACACGCCGGAAAAAAACGGAAGAGACCTTTTTCGAGCGGAAATGGAGGGGGGGTGTTAAATATAATAAAATGATATCAAATAAAAAATTTACATAGCACGTTTTAAATGTTTTTGCGTTCACATTTAAGCGTGTAAGAGTAAAGTCAGTAAAGTAAAGCAAGTAAAACCGGAAACTTTTACCTTATGTAGTATAACGCGTTATAGTTTATATTAACAGAATTAAATGAATAGAGGCGATAATAATTGAATAAAATGTAGAAATTATTTATTGGTAAAATAATTTAAAATTTAAACAAATACAAATGATTACAATACCGATCTAAATGTCTGGGCATACAGGCTCTCTGAACAAACATTCTCAGCAATTTAATCCATGCAAAAGTATGCATATTTTAAAAACAAAAAATGTGTAATATGAAGTAATGTAATAATTTTAATAATGTATTTGGGGGGGTGTTATGCTAATACTACCTCACAATAAATGGTATTATTTTAATTGATTAGAAAAGTGATATTCTTGCTTTTTTATTCATTAAAATTAGAGAGAGAGAGAGAGAGAGAGAGAGAGAGAGAGAGGAAATTGAGTATAAAATATATAATTGAGTGATATGTAATTATAAAATAATATTAGCAAACATCCACTTTTTTTTTTTCCCTGAGGTCGCCATGACAACGCACTGTTGGCGTTATGTTACGTAATCCGGAAGTGCGGGAGCATATTACTGCTTGTCTGTATTTATGAGTGTGCCAGCAGGATTGGCATCAAAGCCGTTCGTGGGTATACGGCGGAGAACCCAATGGCTTTAAACCAGAATCACTCGGAGGCAGGGAGAGTCATTATCAACTACAGTGAGAGGTTTTTATGGAAAAATATAGATCCACCTAACTAAATAAATTGTGTGTAACGTATAATATAGCCGTAGATATGGAAGCCCGATTCCATCACTAAATATTGCACAAAAAAAAACGTTATTGCGAAAAAAATATATCTCACAATTTTCCCGCATTTGCGGATTTATAAAAGTCGCAATAAACCTTTTATTTTTTATTCCGTTTATTAAAACGGGCGTCCATACGGAGCTGCTGAGACTTTTATTCTCCAGGTCACACGAACCTTAAAGCCTCTTAAGCCCTTTTAAGCACCATGGACAAGGTCACTGTAGTACTGAGGTGATGAAGTCATTTAAAATTGTGGGTTGTAACTTTTAATGTTGTACCTTCACCCCACACCTACAACCCAACATAAACTTTAAAACACCACATATATTACACCATTACATAACCATCACAAGTGTTTAATTAGTCTCTGTGATACACTGAACATCTGGCAGCTGGTGTTTAGATGGGATATCAACAAGTGCATGCATAGTGTGGAATTATCCATGTATTTTTTTATGACCATTAGGTAAAACATATTTGTCCTAATTTCTCATCTCTTTAGAATCTTGATGTCCAATAAGAATGTACAGCTGAAATTCAGCAATGCAAATCTCCTGCCAGGCCCATTTAGAAAGAGAAGCTTTGGGAGTACCTTTCTCACAAGATACAGAGTAGGTATAAGGAAAAGGGTGGGAAGGGGGTCAATGACATAAAGATGACTTAGAGCTGATCAACTCTGCCAGAATCAAATATTTATTTTGGCTGCAGTACTTGAACTATAGCACACCCTTGTGTACTGTATATATAAGAGATAGCCTGGGTTTATACTGGAACAGCACATCAGTTAATATCACCAAATCGGTTTGCATCGCCGTCATCCCCGAAGGAAGCCTCTTTTGAAGTTGGCTCACAAAAAAGCCTGCAGTTTGCTGAAGACAACCTGTCCAAAAGCATAAATTACACATGTCCTGTGGTCTGATGAAACTAAGATAAACTTGTTAGGCTCAGATGGTGTCCAGCATGTGTGATGATACCCTGGTGTGGAGAACCAAGAAAATTGTGCCTTGCCTACAGTTAGGCAAGGTGGTGGTGGTGTTGGTTGCATCATGGTCTGGGGCTGCATGAGTGCTGCTGGTACTGCGGAGCTACAGTTCATCGAGGGAAACGTGGATTTCAACATGTACTGTGAAATTCTGAAGTACAACATGATGCCTTTGCTTTAGAAACTGGGCTAAACAGCAGTTTTCCAACATAATAATGACCCCAAACACACCTCCAAGATGACAACTGCCTTACTGAGGAAGCTAAAGGTTAAGGTGATGGAGTGGCCAGTATGACTCCAGACCTGAACCCTATTGAGCACCTGTGGGGCATTCTTAGGCAGAAGGTGAAGAAGTGCCAAGTTTAACATCCAGCAGCTCGGTGATGTCCTTATGGGGGAGTGGAAGAGGATTCCAGCAACCTCATGCAGCTCTGGTGAATTCAATGCCCAGGAAAATTAAGGCAGTGATAGATAACAATGATGCTCACACAAAATATTGACACTTTGGACACAGTTTTGACATGTTCACTTAAGATGTACTCACTTTTGTTGTAGAGAATGTATGTAAACAATAATGGCTGTATGTTAAGTTATTTTTAGAGGACAGTAAATCTATGCTGCTATACAAGCTGTACATTGACTACTCTAAAATATATACACGTTTTATTTCTATTGCATTGTCCCTTGAAAACATATAATAAAATGTAAGGGGTGTGTTCACTTTTGAGGAATTTTCTCATCACTGCATATTAAATTGAATACTGTAAAAATGCTCAAACCTGTTCTTTGCTGTTTGAAGTATTTTATTAAAATTTTAAGAGCATATGGTTTTTTTGTCAGGTGATCTTTGTGACAAAGGAAAAAGAGGCTTTGCGGTCATTCATGATGCCGTTCTACCTGATGAATGGCTGTGTGGTCAAACAACCTGTGTTTGGAGCCAACTACATCAAGGGTACTGTCAGTGCTGAACCAGGAGGTAACAACATCATCAGTATGTTTCTAATCTAGCATAAAGAAAAGTCTCACAGTCTTCTTTCGGTTGAGTAATTTAGAGTTTAATTTAGAACTCTAAATTCATTTTTCAGGAAGGTACCAAAATTCTCGTATTTTGCTTTCTAGGTGGTTGGGAAGGTTCTGCAACCTTCAAACTCATCTTTGTCTCTGGTGGAGCTATTGAGTTCGGACGGGCCATGAGGCAATTGGCTTCACAGGGTAAAATCTAATCAAATTGTATATATACACACACACACACACACACACACACACACACACACACACACACACACACACACACACTATTCCACTGTTTCCTATTTCTATGTTTATTTATGCACTTCTCTAGTCCTTTCTTCTGGTATAGTGAAAACATGTGACATGGATCCCAGTAGTGCCAGTTCTAGGAATTTCACACATTCGGTTTACCTTTACAGATACAAAAATTTAAATTTTTATTTCTTTTCCTAGCCTTCAGGACCCAGTCTTTGACCGGTCTATACATGGGTAATGGTGCATACGCCTACCCACCCCCTCCTCCTTCAGCCAATGGCATCTACTCCACCGGACCACCTACTCCTGGCTACTCATACCCTTCTCCTTCACCCCCAGGTAATAAACAGTGTGGAATGGCTTACAAACCTTATACAGGTCTCTCAGGTTTGGTAATGCCTGCTTATTTTTAAAGACAAGCAAACATGGTTAGCAGCTGAACAAGCTACTGTTTCAATAGATACGTCTGAAAAGAAACCAATAATGTAGGAACTTGTATAAAGCAATGGAAGATTTATTGCTGATTGTTTGCTTTTCTAAATGTTTTGGCTTGTTTGCAGGTGCATTCTATTCTAATAGGCAGGGTTTTGATGAAGCCGAAGCCTACGACCCGCCTCCACCTTATTCTGCTTCGGTGGCCCAAGCCCCTCTAGACCCTGTCCTACCATGTACATCTGCATGTCCATATCACAGCAGCCAGAGAACTGCACGGATCCCACAGCAAGAACCATGTATAGTTTCCTGATGCACATGAATTATCTGGATTATGGATGAGCATTTATAAAATAAAGGAAATGTGCAGAATAAAGGAAATCCTCAACAATTATCAAAAATTAAACATACCTGATTTTGAGTTTCTTATAATCTAATCAAGTGTAAATGTGACATTGTTATTAGTGAATGAATGTACTCTTTCACTCTCTCTCTCTTTCTTTTCATTTCTGTTATCGAGGTCACACAAACTTCAAAAATCCAATATGCCTCATACAAAACCTTTCACCTGACACACAAATGCATCTCTACATCCTCTGTAACTTGCCATGTATAAATATTAACTCCCTCACAATACTTTTGATACAATTTGGAATTGACAATGTTTTACCTTTGATTTTTACAAAATGTTTTTATTATGAGAAATGTTAATTAAAAACATTTCTCTGGATATGACTTGATCTAGTTTTATACATATTGGTGGTAAAGAGCAATTCATAAGCAAAGTCATGATACAGATGGTATTCAGACTTAGGTTTGAGCTTAGACTTTTTTCCTTTGTTAAATATTAGACTCTTTTTTTTTTTTTTACATTAAATCAATAAATAAGATTAAGAAACATCTCTGAGAAATGTAAATTTTGTTCTTAAAGTTGTATAATTTTAATCAAATAAACTTCAGTGCACCTGATAAGTAGCAAACTTACAAAAAATAAAAAATAAATTTAAACTACATTTATTAAAACGTATCTTAAATTCATACCTGCTATGATTGACAGGTAAGTAGACCTGATGAAAGTGCATTATTTACAGTGACTTGATGTTTTCATTTAATTTAAATGTTTGCTTCAATAATTAGTATGTAGTCAATATTAGACACATTTGTACCCAAGTTGAAAAGAAATAACAAACTAACTGATGTTGTGTGACTACACTGTAACACTGGCAAATAGTCATTATTGTAACAAATGACACACAAATAAAAGGTAATGTCATTATTGCTGACACTAACCAGCATCAAAAACAGAAAAGCACACGTGTAGAGATTCATATTTATAAACAGTTCAATTAGTTAGCTAGTTTACAGTAATGAATAGTCAAGTTTGGTGTGGTAATCCTCAAAACAGCTGCCTTTAATACATAGCGCAGGCTTGATACAGTGTTTCTCAAACTTTTTCTGCCATTCCCAATTTTATAAATAGGTACATTTTTAAACCCTATCTGTTCTTAATCACCGCCATAACTGGTAACACTTTAAGTGTAAAAATATCTAATTTATTGAAATATCACATTTTAAATCAACCACAACAAACAGCAATTTAAATAATAGAGTAAATAAAAGTGTATTTATGTTTTAATTTACTTGCATTAAATGACCTAATTGTTTGTTTGTGGTCGCTTTAAGAGTATGAACTTCAAGAAAATCATAAACGAAGATTAATAAAGAACACAAAAAATGATATAAATCCTGCTGTTTATTGCGCCCCACCTGTCATGTCTTTATGATCCACTAGAGGGCGCACCACTGTTATGGACAACCTGCAAATCCAAGTAGTTGTGTTGGGCTTGCTTTTAGCGGTACGAAGGCCACGAGAATAGCGACCTGTAGTACATGACGAATTGTTGTGCTTCGTTATAGTTTAGTTCATTTTTTGGTGACCTCATGCATAGATTGAGCAAAGAGTACAAACAAAGCAAAACGAGATTACCACCTTTCTACTTGTATGCGCTCAAGGTACACTGTAAAATCAAATCTTCTTCTTTTGGCTGCTTCCATTAAGGTCGCCACAGCGGATCCATCTCTATACCCCCTGTCCTCTACATCTGCCTCTTTCAAACCAACTACCTGCATGTCTTCCCTCACCACATCCATATACCTTCTCCTTGGCCTTCCTCTTTTCCTCCTTCCTGCTCCATCAGCAATCTCCTACAGATATACCCCATGTCCCTCCTCTGAACATGTCCAAACCATCTCAATCTTGCCTCCCTCACCTCGTCTCCAAAACGTCCTACATGCGCTGTCCCTCTAATAAACTAATTTCTTATCCTGTCCATCGTCGTCACTCCCAACAAAAACCTCAACATCTTCAGCTCTGCTACCTCCAGCGCCACCTCCTGTCTTTTACTCAATGCCACTGTCTCTAAACCATACAACATCACAGGTCTCACCACAGTCCCATAAACTTTTCCTTTTACTTTTACAGATACCCTTCTATCACAAATCATTCTTGCTTTCACTCTTCTCCACCCACTCCACCCTGCCTGCACCCTTTTCTTCACTTCTCTAACACAATCTCCATTACTTTGCGCTGTTGACCCCAGGTACCTGAACTCCTCCACCTTCTCCATCTCTTCTACCAGTAACCTGCCCTCCCTCTTATTCACACACATGTACTCTGTTTTACTCCTACTGACTTTCATTTCCCTTCTCTCCAGCGCATACCTCCACCTCTCCAGGCTCTTCTCAACCTGCTCCCTATTCTCACCACAAATAACAATATCATCTGCAAACATCATAGTCCACAGAGACTCCTGTCTCACCTCGTCCGTCAACCTGTTTATCACCACTGCAAACAGGAAAGGGTTTAGAGCCGATCCTTGATGCAGTTTAACCTTCACTTTGAACCAGTCTGTCGTTCCTACTGCACACTTCACTGTTGTCACTCTGTCCTCATACATGTCCTGCACCACCCTCACATACTTCTCTGACAAACCTGACTTCCTCACACAATACAACTCCTCTCTCGGCACTCTGTCGTACGCTTTCTCTATATCCACAAACACACAATTTAACTCCTTCTGAACTTCTCTATACTTCTTCATCAACATTCTCAAAGCAAATAATGCGTCTGTGGTGCTTTTTCTCAGCATAAAACCATACTGTTGCAGATACATACTGTTTCACAGATAGTCACCTCTTCTCTCACCCTGGCTTCCACTACTCTTTCCCATAACTTCATGGTGTGACTGATCAACTTAATTCCCCTGTAGTTACTGCAGGTATGCACATCTCCCTTATTCCTAAAAACCGGTACCAGCACACTCCTTGATTTCAAGTCTGTTTTGCCAACCTCTTTCCAGCACATAGTAAAATTATTTGTATTTAATTTAAACCAATAAAAAATATTAAAATGGCGATCTAAATGCATGGACTACGGCAACAAAAAAAATAAATAAAAAATTAAAAAATAAACATTTTCAGCATTTTAATCCATTCAAAAGTAGACATAAATTAAGAACATTAAATGTTAATTTTATTGTGTTATAATACAATACAATACAATACAATACAATACAATATAATATAATATAATATAATATAATATATTATAATATAATATAATATAATATAATATAATATATTATAATATAATGTAGTAAGTTCACTTACTGATATTTTAGTTTTTTTTTCCATTAATAAAAAAGTAAAAAATATATAGAAGGTATAAGAAAACTTCATATAAACACAAGCAATGAAACGTGCCCGTTTTTCCCTGACGTCGTCATGACGACGCATTGTTGGCGTCACGTGATCCGGAAGTGCGGGTGCACTGTTACAAAACCTCCACGTCCGGCGTGTTTGTCCGTTTTTATGAGTGTGCCAGCAGGATCTGCGTCACTGTCTGTTCGAGAATACAGCGAAGAATAGAATGGCTTTAAACCAGAATCACTCGGAGGCAGGGGGAGTCATCATCAACAACAGTGAGAGGTAAAATAACACGTACAATAAAAGGATCAGCTGTAAGGCAAACGTGTATTTATTTATTCGATGTAACTATCTACAGCAGTTTAATGTCTCTATCTACAGCAGTTCCGCTGTGGTTGTGTGTAACATGACAGGTATAGCCGAAGCTGCTGAGTCAGATGATCTCAGAAGATAATAAATCATATAATTTGCTTTATAAAGATGATTTGGGATGATTAATGTAAGAATACATGGAGATTAAAGTGAAACCCATCTACCCAGGATGGGTGCAGTTGTTTTTCTGCCCATGTCACACGATCCTTAAAGCCTCTTAACCCTTTTAAGCACCATGGACAAGGTCACTGTTTTGTATGACTTTATCACCCAATAGTAGAACATTGATCTTGTGCCTGTTTAGATACCCCAACATATGAGGTAAAAAGTTAATGTAGTTTTTTCATGTCCATTAGTGTTGCATGGGGTATTGATGGTCCAAAAGTGTCAAATAATTCAATTCTTTACCATTCAATGATGGCTGGGTTAGGAAATCCTGACCTGTACAGGGCCACCTTGCAACTATGCAACTCGTAAACTAGTGTGTCAACCACTGAGCTGTCTATTTTGCAACTTGGGAACTTTTGAGACAGAGACCCGCTCTCAGACACCCAGGAGCAGCCCATTAACCATAGCGATGCATGGGGAGATGACCGTAGCAGAAAAAACAGCACAGTGATCATAGGGCGGTCACTAAATTTAGGTTATAGATCAGTTAGCCTAATTGCTGAATTCTCTATTGCATTCTGTTGTGCTCCTATGTTGTTCAAATATGTTATGCTGTAGTATGCTAAGGAAATCTCTATATGTTTGCTCTCTCTCTCTCTCTCTCTCTCTCTCTCTCTTGAAAGGGCCTTTATATAAAAAAAAAACTGCTTTATGTGACTTTATCTGATTGCTAGGAGGCAGTACTAAAGTTCAGCAGTAATAAGTTATTATAGACAATAATTATACAGAGTAGTATCGATAAGTACCGGTTTCGATGCTGGATGATTGGGCAACAACTGCAGAAGTGATAAGGCAGACAGCTAAAAAGATTTTTGGTGTGACACCAGAAATGAGAAAGGAAGACAAAGAGACATGGTGGTCAAATTGGGAAATGCAGGACAGCGTAAGGAGAAAGAGGTTGGCAAAAAAGAAATTGTGATCGAGAGAGATGAGAAAATGCGGCAGCAGGTGAAGAGGGATGTGGCAAAAGCAAAGGAAAAGGCATATGAGGAGTTGGACACTGACGAAGAAGAAAAGGATTTGGTGGGGCAGAGGGCCCGAACTGGGAAGAATGTGCTGCAATTTAGAGCAATAAAGAATGGAGGTGGAAATGTGTTGACTATGTGTTGAGAAGATGGAGGGAATATTTTGAGCAGCTGATAAATGAGGTAAATGAGAGAGCGAGAACATTGGATGATGTATAGATGGTAAAGCAGGAAGTGGATAGGATCAGTAAAGAGGAAGTGAGAGCAGCTCTTAAGAGGATGAAGAGTGGAAAGTCGGTAGGACCCGATGACATACTGGTAGAAGCGTGGAGATGTTTAGGAGAGATGGCAGTGGGGTTTATTTTAACAAGATTCTGTAAGGTGAGAGGATGCCTGAGGAATGGAGAAGGAGTTTGCTGGTACTGATCTTTAAGAATAAGGGAGATGTGCAGACCTGCAGTAACTACAGAGGAATTAAGTTGATCAGTCGCACCATGAAGTTATGGGAAAAGTAGTGGAAGCCAGGCTGAGAGAAGAAGTGACCATCTGTGAGCAGCAGTATGGTTTTATGCCGAGGAAGAGCACCACAGATGCATTATTTGCCTAGAGATTATTGTTTGAGAAGTATAGAGAAGGTCAGAAGAAGTTGCATTGTGCGTTTGTAGATTTGGAGAAAGCGTACAACAGAGTGCTGAGTTGTGGTATTGTTTATAGGACTGTGGTGAGACCTGTGATGTTGTATGGTTTAGAGACAGTGGCATTGACTAAAAGAAAGGAGGTGGAGCTGGAGGTAGCAGAGCTGAAGATGTTGAGATTTTCATTGGGAGTAACGAGGATGGACAAGATTACAAACGAGTTTATTAGAGGGACTGCGCATGTAGGATGTTTTGGAGACAAGCAGAGGGAAAAGTCACAGTAAATCGCGTTTAAAACACCAGATAAATGCTATAAAAAGAGAATGGAACTAGTGGAATTAGTGCAGCCCAACTAAATAATTACGGTATTTGTTGACAACAAATTTCATTATTGATTTATTGATTTTATCAATTAGCTGTTGCAGCCCTTGTCGATACCCATCCATAACCCTACCCCGCAACTCGTACACCAAAAATACCCCTGCCCACCCCACCTGCAACTGATAAACCAGTGCACGTACCCCTTCCCACCCCTTGCCACAACTTAAATAAATACATGGAACCCCCCATATATTTCCACATTGCGAACCAACACAATTAGTGCTTGATTAGTCTCTGTGATAATAAAGGAAATTTTACCTCTGGAAGCTGGTGTTTATATGGAGATTTAATGTTCTCTTAAATTTTTTAATATTTTACACATGTATGCGTATTAGTGTGTATCTATGTATTTTTTTATTTATCTTGCTCCAGGTAAATTAGGTAGGACCTTGAACATATTGGATAAAATTCAGACCCACACAGCAATAACATCTGGATGTATTTTAGATTTTGTTTTCCATTCATTGGCTTGAATTCTGTGTGTTGGATAATTTTTTATGTGTGTTCACAAATTATTAAATGTGCTCTTGTGGCCAGGGGAAATGGACATATGTCAACACTGTCATTTTTATGTAATGGATGAGGATTGTCTTCCTCTCATTAAACCACATTTAATTTCTCATCTCTGTAGTGTCTTGATGTCCTATGAGAATGTAGAGCTGATGTTCAGCGATGCAGACCTCCTGCCGGACCTGTTTAGGAAGAGCAGGAAGGGGAGTATCTTTCTCACACCATACAGGGTAGGTATGAGGAAAAGGGAAGGGGGTAATTTACGGCTGACTTCGGGCTGATCAGCCAAAATCAAATCATATTTTGGCTGCACTACTTGAATCAAAGCAAACTCTTCTACCAATATCTATTTTTCCTGGAAGCCCAAATCTGCAGGATAGAGATCAGAGCAATCCTTATTCTAGCTCTGCAGATTAAAATTGAAGTAGGTAGTTAGGTCTGACATAAGCCCTACATAGAATAATGTTCATTAGCATAGTTATGTTTGTGTGTAGAAATATGACTTCTAAAATAGTTTTTGAATAGGAGTTAATGAGGATCACTGCGATTAAAAATGAATTCTGTAAAAATGTTTCAAACTGTTATTTTCTGTTTGTACTCATAATTTTATAAAGATTTTAAGAGCATAAGTGTTTTTTTGTTTTTTTGTCAGGTGATCTTTGTGACAAAGGCAAAAGACGCTTTGCGGTCATTCATGATGCCGTTCTACCTGATGAAAGGCTGTGAGGTCAAACAACCTGTGCTTGGAGCCAACTACATCAAGGGTACTGTCAGTGCTGAACCAGCAGGTAACAGCTTTATTCTGTTTTTTAATCTAGTATAAAGAAAAAACATCATGAAACATAAATGCCACGAAATTAAGTTTGAGTGCACTTCAGTATAACACTAACACAAACGTCTCACAGTCTTGAGGTTGACCAGGTGATTTGGAGCAATTTAGATGTTTTTCAGGAAAATTCCAAAATCTTCTCTTATAAAAACCATGAGAACCATCAGACATGAGTACCAAATTATAGCTTTATGGCTAATCTAGGCAGAAATCAAGCCGTGTCTTGTTTAATTTAATACATTTGTATTTTTTTATTTGTATAGCACATTTAACAATGAACATTGTCTCGAAGTAGCTTTAATAATGTGGAAATAAAGAATAAATAAGATTGTTACTTATAATTGTAAGTTTGTCCCTAATGAGCAAGCCAGTGGCAACCGTGGCAAGGAAAAACTCTTTCAGATGGCATAAGGAAGAAACCTTTAGAGGAGCCGGACTTAGAAGGGAACCCAGTTAAATTACAGTTAAACGTTGTTGAGGTGTGCAGTGATGGTGATCAAATGCAACCTGTATAGAATGTTGACATTAAGTCTGTAAGTTCATGGCTCTCCAGGCCGTTGATGCGAAACCATCCCCAACTGCACAGAATGGCTTCCAATCAAAGAGAACACAGGCCAGCAAGAAGCAAGCAGATAAGAGAATAGGAGAGGGACAGGAACACTGGTCACTGGTACCTCAGGAGCATGTTTAACTTGACCGATAGAGAGAGAGGGAGAAGAAGGGTGCCTGGGAGAGAAAGTTATGGATTATTAAATATCCTTATTGTTGTATAAAAGTTAAGGACACTGTACAGTTGGGGACTCCGGCAAGACTCGCTATGGCAGCATAACTCAAAGGGAGAACCAGAAGGAAATACAGACACGAGGGATCTCTGAGATAATAGATGTCCCACCACACAACCGTCAACATACCTGACAATATCCCAGTTCACCGAACACGCTATATACGTGATCCTTCCAGATCTGCTCCTTTACTTTCATCTGGCTTTACTAAAATATACCACTCGTCAGCATAGCAATAGAAGCTAATACAATGTTTATAAATAATTTCACCCAGAGGCAGCATATACAAAGAAAGAAAAGCAGTGGGCCTAGGACAGATCCTTGTGGAACATCAAAGTTTACCTCAGAGAGTGTAGAGAAATGTAAATGATAAAGTATAATACAAGTATAAGTATAGCTAAAAAGTATAATATTATAATAATATTATTATTATTATAATCTTATCCATATTATATAATATGGATAAGAATATTTTTATATATATAAAGTATATACACACACACTAGGGGAAGAAAAAATAAATACTGTGTATATATAATATATAGTATACTTTTTTCTTTCCCTATTGTGTGTGTATAATTTTATGTTTATACTGTGTGTGTGTATATATATATATATATATATATATATATATATATATATATATATATATATATATATATATATATATATATACAGTACAGACCAAAAGTTTGGACACACCTTCTCATTCAAAGAGTTTTCTTTATTTTCATGACTATGGAAATTGTAGATTCACACTGAAGGCATCAAAACTATGAATTAACACATGTGGAATTATATATGGAATTATATACATAACAAAAAGTGTGAAACAACTGAAAATGTCATATTCTAGGTTCTTCAAAGTAGCCACCTTTTGCTTTGATTACTGCTTTGCACACTCTTGGCATTCTCTTGATGAGCTTCAAGAGGTAGTCACCTGAAATGGTCTTCCAACAGTCTTGAAGGAGTTCCCGAGAGATGCTTGGCACTTGTTGGCCCTTTGCCTTCACTCTGCAGTCCAGCTCACCCCTAAACCATCTCGATTGGGTTCAGGTCCGGTGACTGTGGAGGCCAGGTCATCTGGCGCAGCACCCCATCACTCTCCTTCTTGGTCAAATAGCCCTTGATGCCTTCAGTGTGACTCTATACTATATATATATATATATATATATATATATATATATATATATATATATATATATATATATATATATATATATATTTCTTAACCTTATTTTTAGACTCCCCATCTACATCAACAAACTGATACTGATCAGTCAAATAAGACCTAAGCAATGAGAGAGCTGTTCGCTTTATTCCAACAACATTTTCTAGTCTAGAAAATAGGATATTATGATCAGTGGTGTCAGAAGCTGCACTAAAGTCAAACAGCGCAAGTAAAAAGACACATTCCTGATCAGAGGCCAAAGCAGGACATTTACCACTTTAACCAGCACCGTCTCTGTGCTCTGATGAGGACTAAATCCTGACTGATGCGTTTCAAAGATGTTATTCCTAAATAGGTGTGAGCATAACTGCTGCGCTACAACCTTTTTTTAGAATATTGGAGATAAAGGAGAGGTTTGATATTGGGCTATATTTGGACAGCTGACAAGGGTCAAGGTCTGATCCCTAATCACTAACCGACCTACGTGAATAATCAGTAAGAAAAGATAAAAACACATGTAGTCATGTAATCCTCAACCTCATTAAAATGTCTGATGTATTTTGCTTTCTAGGTGGGTGGGAAGGTTCTGCAAACTTTAAGCTTATCTTTGTCTCTGGTGGAGCTATTGAGTTTGGACAGACCATGATGCAGGTGGCTTCACAAGGTAAAAAAAAGAAACGAAAAGGTTATTCATATATAATATAGATATAAACTGTATATCCTTCTCCCTATTTCTATGTTTATTGTTTTCTTTATTAATGCACTTCCAGTGAAAAGTGGACAAAAATATTCATATGCAGGTAAAAGAGTATTTATAGTATGCTGCCATTTAGTGTTATTGACTGTAGGACTGCTGTTATCGATTATTTTATTAATCGAGTACTCTAAAGTTTTTTCCATTAATTAATCGAGTAATCGGATAAGAGTAATACTAAATGAGAGAGGAAAATGAGACAGGTCTCTTAAAATTAACAAGTAATTTGTTTTTCTTTTTGGAAAAATTTAAATTTTTATTGCTGAATTTGCATACAAGAATATGTGTGAACTAAACCCATTTAGTGCATTCAATTGCCATTTTACATCAAAATGCAAATAGATATGCATTTAAAAAGTCCATTCACAGTGGCCACGTAGAGCAGGTTATGGGAAACTATTTGTTTAATGAAACTCATAATTATTAAGTCTCGCACAGTATTGCGATGTGGTGTTCTTGTCTCTGGAAAAGCTGTTTGAATTTTTTTACGCACTAAATCCGTATATTTATTGCCAGCTTTAAAAACCTGCTCCACTACCTACACACTTGACAGCACTACATATAAATAAATAAAAAAATCTATTTTAAATTACTTTAAATACGGCAACCACACTGTACAGTGTTTTCTTTATGTTTTAGTTTGAAATGATCCTAAAGTTTGGGAAAGTTCTTTGGCCTGAATCTTCTCCTCGACCCTCGCTGTTTTCTCCCCGTACCTCCATTTTTCATTCTACAGTGTCTTCTGAGTTTAATGGGTGGTGCGTCAGTATAATGGTCCGTGGGAAACGCAGTGCTCCGTGTGTAGTTAAATTTTTGTAATCGAGTTACTCAAGGAATCATTACAGCCCTAATTGACTGTTTCAATCAAAAACAATGTTGGTTTACAGTCACTAGTCAGCAAATAAAGGCTTAGAGGTGCCTTAATTATGCACAATACAAATCCTAAACAGCACAACAATACATATGCTCCAGTCACTTCTTCTGGTATAGTGAAAATGTATGACATGGGTCTTGTTCAAGGGCCCTGTAATGGCAGTTCCAGGAATTTTACACATTCAATTTGCCTGAATGGAGACAAAAAGTTTCTATAATTATTTCTCTTCTTAGCCTCCAGTGGCCAGCCTGTGACCGCTAATTTTAGCTGTCCATACATGGCTAACGAAGCATACGCCTACCCACCCCCTCCTCCAGCCAATGGCATCTACTCCACCGGAACACCTACTCCTGGCTACTCGTACCCTCCTCCTCCACCCCCAGGTAATAAACAGTGTGGAATGGCTTACAAACCTTATACAGATCTCTCAGGTTTGGTAATGCCTGCTAATTTTTAAAGACAAGCGAACATGCTTAGCAGCTGAACAAGCTACTGTTTTATTAGATACCTCTAATAGATAAAGTCTAAGAAGCTCTGAAAAGATGAACATTATAACTACCTTAGTTATGCAGGAACTTGTATGAAGAAATGGATTGCTGATCGTTTGCTTCTCTGTATGTTTTGGCTTGTTTGCAGCTGCATTCTATCCCAATCTGATGGGTTTTGATGGAGCTGCAGCCTACGTGCCGCCTCCACCTTATTCTGCCTCGGTGGCCCAAGCCCCTCTAGATCCTGACCTACCACGTACATCTGCAGGTCTGGATCACAGATCACACAGCAAGAACCATGTCCAATTTCCTGATGCACATGAATTATCTGGATTATAGATGAGCATTTTTAGAATAAAGGAGATGTGCAGAATAAAGGAAATCCCCAACAATAATCAAAAATTAAACATGCCTGATTTTGAGTTTCTCATAATGTAATCAAGTGTAAACATCACATAATTTGTGAATTAATTGACTCTTTCACTCTCTTTCTCTTTCTTTGCTTTTATTCTTTCAGCGGAGGCTAAAGCAGCAGAAGCAGCAGCCAGTACAAACACTGCTCCTCTTGCTTCTCCTCACGTTTACCTGCCAGAGGTATGTTTCATCTCTGTTATCGAGGTCACACAAACATCAAAAATCCAATATGCCTCATACAAAACCTTCCACCTGACACACAAATGCATCTCTACATCCTCTGTAACTTGCCATGCATAAATATTAACTCCCTCACAATACTTTTGATACAATTTGGAATTGAAATTGGCATTTTTTTTTTTTAAAGAGTATGGTCTGAGCTTTAACTTGGACATTTATCACACATTTTTTCATTTGGTTTTAAATCACTCCAGTGCAGCTTTGGAAGAATGCACCAGGGTGGGTGCCATGTGACCCCAGATAACCCTCCACCCTCGTTTTAAACCACTTGCAGAACAGAACAGGCTTTCTTCTTGGCTTTCAGCCCTTCCCAGATTCTTAGGCCCTGCCTGCAATTTGCACAGCTGCACAACATGCTACCACCAATGTTTACTGTAGGGATTATGTTGGGTTTCCAGCAAAATGTTATGTTGGGTTTCCTGTGCAATGAAATTCTCAGTTCAATTAAAATTTGTAGTACTGAGCAAACAGCAATCCATCTGTTTCTCACAAGGTGGCAGTATAGTGAGAAAAAAAAGAATACAGCATGATGCATCTCCATACTCCTTTTTTTTTTTTTTAAATACGTCATGATTCATTTGCTGTTCTCTTCTCGTTAATAGGACAAGCCACCACCTTACTCACCTCCTGAAGACAAGAAGAATCAGTAAATGTCACACCAGCGATCCCAAAGCCATTCTTCAAACTCTTCTCAATGCTCTTTCTTTCTCTCACACACTTTCTGAGCAGCATTTAATTTAAATAACTAATATCCATACCAGGAGTCTATTGCAATGAGAAGAAAAGTGTGGCAGTATTGAAGAAAAGAGAAGAAAAAGCACAAAAACAATGTGAATAAGAAGGAATGAAACGTTTTACGGAAGCCACAACATTAACAACAAAGTTTTCCTATCGGTATATTTTACATTGCTAAAGCCTCGAGTGCATATTGGTCTCATGATTTAAGTTTGTTTTTTGTTGTTTTTGGTGAGGCTGGCCTGGTTGGGCACGTTTCATAAGATACAGAGCCAGCACAATTGGATCGCCCGTGTGATTAGAAATATTAATGATAGCTGTGTACTCATTCAGGCATCATACTATAGATCCTTCCCTGTATCTCGAATGTGTTTTAAAAGGCACCTTGGTGTACCTGTGGCTCTGCTGTCCCTGTGCTACTCGTGTCCGTGTGGTTCGCTGGAGCATGACTCGTATGACACTGCATTTGACCTATTTTGTCATGCATCAGTCTCAGAGTAACATCTCTCCCACAAATGTTTCTCGCAGTAACACACTTCTCACTTTATTTATCCGGGTTATAAAATGTGTAACCATCCAAGCATGCTCTCTGCTGTGAAGTCTGACATAACAGATGTATTTTATTTAATTAAAACATGTACCAGTTTAAAGACCTGGTTTACAAGGTTGTCTTTTTTTGTAACAGCAAACCATTTTTTAGGGTGCAATACATATTTCCTCTACGGCACTTTGTCCATTTAAAGCCCCCTTTGAATTGATAGATCTTCTTGCTGGAGATATGGGGTCAGCAGTTGATCTGGTTGTCAGTATGTTCTTGTCCCAGGTTTACATTAGTATGAGTGTCACTGGATTAGATGGGTTTTACAGCATGAAACTTCTCACGTATCACTTTCTGGATGTGCGTTTGCTGCGAATACAGTCGAGCCCAAAGATTCTCCATCTTATCCATATATACAATCAGCACAGTCTGTTTGTAGTTCAAAAGCCCATCCACATGGTAACAGTCACGAGAAAAAAAAAAAAAAAGGCAAGGGTTGTTTTAACATAGTGTATATAATCAATGTGCTTCACATTTGACACGTTAAACAACAAAGATTCCCTTCACAGAAGGACAGTAATGGAAGTATGCTTGGCTGCTTTTTATATGTACTGCACAAGCAAATAACCCAATCCAGGCAACGATGTGACGAGCAGAAGACTCGCAACCCACTAGCATGTCTAACCTGTTTACTGGGGGTGTAGAAAAAGACATCATTAAAGCATTTTGAAATAATTTCAAAATACAAAACATTAAAAATGTAACGAAACAAAAATTGGCAAACCCTCACTGTACCCTATGAGGTTAAAATAAAAAAATAAAAAAAATACAGTAATACAATAAAAAAAAAAGAGAGAAGTATTTAAAGATTAAAATAAAGGGGGGACTGGAAAAAGGCGTTTTAGGGTTCTTACTATTTAAAGTGGCTCAAAATAGTTAAATGACTATTGGAATGCTCAGTCTTTAAAATAAAACTTCAACTAGATGAAGAACAGGGAGCGTTTCTTTTTCTTACTGATTGTATCCGAAATATTTAAGAGGGATTGTTATCATTTATTACAATCTCAATTGCATCTGCACTGGAACAAGGCAAAGCACCACTAATCTAACTAATTCAGTGACATTGTACTGCATTACCACATTCATGTACCTGAAAGATGAAGAAGAAGAAAAAAAAGAGACAGATACAATGTGAGAAAGCTGTAGGTGAATTTTAAACCGATACAAACACCTGCATGTAGTGGAAAAGTAACAGATATTTCCTAAACGTTTAATTGCGAGTAGAGACTAAAATTCCAGATAATGTAAACAAGTAAATACATAAAAATATTCTATTTTGTGATTCAGGAATTTGTTTATTCCAGTAAATCTGTAATTCTTTATGCGGACACTGTCACTCATGATTCAATTCAGCTATCGGAGCTTGAAGAGACTGATTTTAACTTCACCTACCACTTTTCGAGTGATGTTCGTTGGATCAAAAAAAAAAAAAAAAAAAAAGCCATATTCTGACGCTATGGCTGACTTGTATTACTTAACATTATCAGTAGCCACAAACTGCATGAAATGCAACACAATGCTTAAGAAATAAATTATATTAGTGAATAAGGATGTTTACCTTATTTAATAAAAAGTGCAATTTTTTTTGTGCTGGAGTCTTTTTAATAAACGAGCACAGTGCCTCAGCTGGCTTGTTCTAAATTCATGTCTTTTAAAGTAATCAAGGGTTTGGATTATAGGGATGTTCACATAATGAAATAAAAAAGTATAACTTGTGCTGGAGCGTCTGGATTTTTACGAGTTCGGTTCTGTGTGGTTTTTCGCACAGTGCTTTAGTTTGTCTTCTAATACAGGTTTTAAATGACCCTATGGTGTGCTTGTTCATTTGCTGGAGAGGTGAATTAGTTTGAAAACGTCCATTGAGCTCCGTCATGAAAAAAAGGTTATTTCACATTGGGCAGAGTGCGACGCTGACCCCTTCCCCGATCCAGCAGGCAGGATAGAGCTCGTGGGAAAAAGCGCAGTGGAAGGCGTGCAGCCTCACCTGGTTCTCCCCATAATAGGCCAGAGTGCCTTCCTCGTAGTCCAGCAGAATGCCGATGCGCAGAGGCCGTTTGTTTAACTGCAGCTCACTTGATATCGGATCGCCGTGGCTGCCGTGCCAAGCGGTTACCTGGCGCTCGTTCAGCTGCAGGCTCCACGACAGCTCGTTCATTCCCAGCATGGACGTCCTGCCTTTTTCCTTCCGTGGAATGCCTGGGTACGTCACGCCGATGTACGCCCACGGTTTGGACACCTCCAGCTCCCAGTAGTGACGACCCTGCGTGAAATTCTCGGAGCACAGCACCTGCCAGGTGTGGTCAAAGCGTGCGTCGTTAGCTGCCACTGGATGAGGCCCTGAGGTCAGGTGCTCGGCCCGCTGGTTGTTCTGAGAAAGCACGAGGTGAGCGTTGGCCGTGCGAGGGTCAAAAGTCAAGGAACAACGGTCTGTGGTAGGAGGATACACATATTAGAGCTGCAATTTTAAATTAACGCAGTGTTAAAAGGCAGATAAGAGGTTTTGTTTTTTTACATTGCATAAGGCCTTGCTTTCCTGCTGGATAAGGTGGAGTGGCTGGACTTGGCACAACAGCGAGCATTGGTCTCTTGTCTTGTGGCGAACCTGTGCAAGAAAAAGCATGTGCAAGTATGAAGAGCATATGTGTGCATCTAAAAAGAACATGTTTATTTATTTCAGTCAGAAAAAAGACGTGTCTTAACCTTCTTTGTTGTGGCTCACGGTTGCATACACGGCTTTATCCAGATCGTCACACAACTTTGACATGCGAGACAGAATGTCTGTGACCGGATTCAGTTTCTCCTGAAGATTTACGCTGACATCTACAGGAACTGAACCCATCTGAGGGACCTCCACCAGTCTGGATTCCTGTTCATTCACACAGAGGTAACATCATGATTAACCTAATAAGTATGTGAATATGCTTTATGTTTTGCCTGAAGGATTATCAACCCAACAAATCCATCATTACTGCTTCAGACAGCTAGTTATTCACATAAAGAGCAGTCTTTCCCCCACAGTGGACCCATTCCAGATACCACCTACCTGCCTAACTTCTCAACAGAGGACACCATGGCTTCTGTGTGCTTCACCAAGTCAAATTTAAGACTTTTTAAGACTATTAAGAATGAAAATTTATACCTATATCACAACATCAAAAACACACAAACAAATACGTTGTTAGAAACTGGCTTTAACTAAGCCCTAAATTTTTTTTTTTCAAGCCAAGTATCGCTAAACTTGCCGCGTCGCTATTGCTGCAAAAAATTAAATCCGTTTTACGTCTGTAAAAGAAAGCTGATTGGCTGTTGCATGTTGGTCTCATTTGTAGTCATAATACAGAAAATTATATTTGGTTCAGCAAAAGAGAGAACTGGATCAAGGACCTTTTAACTAGGAAACCCCGGTCCATCAGCACCAACCGCTCCATCTCCGGCACCACCACACTGAACACCAGTGTTCCTGAGACCAATGCTGATTACAATGTTGACTCACAACTTTGCGGCGAAGTACAGTTCAACAAGTTTGCTGATGATACTCCAGTCGTGGGCTTCATTTGGAACAGTGATGATTCAGCAAACACAGAGGAAGTGAAGCAGGTCGCAATATATCTCATAATGCTGATTATAACCAAAAAATGTATGACTTAAGAAAGACAGGAGTAGATCATTCACCACTGCACATCAATGGAACATTGATGGAGAGACACAAAAGAGACACATTTCAGGGACTTGGCCTATAAGCCAGAAACTCTCCTAGACTCTCAACACCACCTGCCTAGTCGATATACCCAGCATCTCCTTCATTTAATGCAGAAGCTGAAGAAAACTAAACATCCTTCTTCTCCAATTCTTACTACCTCCAACAAATACCACAAAGAGCTTCCTGACCAGCAGACTGGTCGAGTATGTCTATACACACACACATATACACACACACATATACACACACACATATACACATACATATATATATATATATATATATATATATATATATACACACACATATATACACATACATATATATATATATATATATATATAAATAAATAGACTAAAAAACATCCACATTTTTAAATACAAGGCTAAAATACGTGGCCACATTTCCATGAATTCTCTGGTCTGAAATCTGCATTACTCTTATGTGCTATGCTTGGAGTTGTTTCAACCTGGATGAGCTGGCAGTTGGGGATGCTGCAGAGGCTGCTGATCTGCTCCTGTAGTTCTCTGAGCTGCTTTAGTTTCTCCTGCAGGTGGCTGAGTCGAGTCTCTGCCTGAGACAGGGTGCTGGCCTGCTGCTGCTCCAGGAAACTTTGTGTCGCTTCCTGTTTCTCCACCAGCACCTTCAGCAGCTGGGAGTACTTGGCGCTCACCCACTGAGACGTCTGCTGCAGGGACACCTGCGAAGGTTACTGTATGTGAGCAGTTCAAGTTGCCAAATTACACTTACAAACCACTGTAGCGTTCTATTGCTGACTAATATTTACAATTTACCAAAGAATTAACAGGACATAACATTTTCCTGTTTTTAACAGTTATGTAATGGTGAATTTATGATGATTTTATATATATATAAAATTGTACATGAGATCATATTCAAATAATTTTGACATACAGACAGAGTAACCAGACAAAACAAACACTGCCTTTGAATTATCCCCAAGCATGTGAAGTGCTTTTGTGTGTCTATTTTTGCTTTTTAAACTAAAACAATATTTACAAAGTTATATTACATTTGGGTATTAAAAAAGGTTTTTCAAAAATCAGCTACTAGGATTCTGATAAAGACCAAGTATGATGAGCATATTTCTTTGATTTCCTCCAACTTGAGATTAGACAGGCTGAGTCTTTTATTGTTTTTAAATCTTCTCTTAAAACTAAGTTTTTCAGGTGATTTTTAATTTTTCTATGTATCTGATTTTGATTTTACTTATTTATTTTATTTATTTTTTTTAATTGTATATTTATTTATAAAGTTGCTTGGAAAGTGCTTTGAAATGTAATTTTTAAAGAAGCTATATAAAATAAAGATATATTATTAGATACATCAAAAAAGATGACGTCTGTCAATGTGTTTGGTTCTTTATTTTTATTTTTTGCTAGTATCAGTAATCAAAGCATGTGGATACACAATGTATAAAATGTTTTTATATATAATTTATATATTTTTATTGTGTGTGTGTGTATATATATATATATATATATATATATATATATATATATATATATATATATATATATATATATATATATTTTTAAGAATAATCTCTCTTTTTTTTTTTTTACCTTCGCTTCAGCGATATTTTCTGAAAGCAGCACGATGTTCTTCTCTGTATCCTCCATGGACTTTGTGATCTCCATGTTCTTCTTCTTCAGTCTCTCCTGTCAATCAACAGAACACTGTAAGAGTTTGGCTACCTCATCCTGAAACACTTCTTTTCCCATTTGTTTTATGTCTTTATATTTAAACTCAAATTGTGCTAAAATCCCTCTTCACAGAGTTTTTCCACTGATGTTATCTGAAGTCTGTAACCTAGGGAACCAGTGCTGATTTATTCATTGATAGAGACTCAAAGCGCTTTTGGATGAGGGCGTCTGCTAAATCCCGTAAATGTAACTGTAGGTGATGTATGCAACAATGACAGTAAGATGTAGCACAATTATGCAAAAGGATAAACTGATATTTAAAACTTAGTTGCTATGGATTATTAAAAAGAGAATCAACATTAGTGGCTTTATTATGGCTCAACCATCAGTTATCCTTCTGGTTTTTTTTCTTTCAAAAAATGTTTGGCTTCCAAAGATCGTTAGGAAAAGCAAAAAAAGATTTGAGGAAAAACATTACTGGTACAAACAAAAGCTAATAAAAGTGTTCTTACTTCACAATTACTCCTTTCCTCTTCCACTAACACCTTGTCATGGTCTTTGCACTCTTTCACAGAGCACACACAGCACACACCCATAAAATCGTTCTTGCAGTAGAAGATAAGAGGTTTTTGATGCCGGGGACAGAGCTCCTCAGAGCCAGCTTCGACCCGGTCTATTCTGCATGCCGCACCTGCAGCTCTCTCTGCTGTACTATTGGTGGCCACTTCGCTCAAAACGTACAGCGACACGTTCCGATTCAGAGCGGGTCTGGGGAAGAACGTCTTTTGGCAAACTGGGCAGTTGAATGATGCATCCTGAAGTCCACCTTGTTCCAGTCGATCCCAGTGTTTAGAGATGCAGCCCTTGCAGAATGTGTGGCCGCAAGGGATGGTCACTGGGTATTTAAAACGATCCAAGCAGATGGTGCAGGTCAGACTGTGCTCCTCCATGACCAGATCTGTCAAGCTGTCAATCAAATAAAAAACATGAGTTTGCAGACTAGACAAATGTCATACGTGATGTCCCCTACTGACATATGTTAGGTATTGAAATAAGTCATAAACAGGCACTATAAAAATGCGCAGAAGCTGTGGAGCAAGTACACCCAGTGTTGAGCCTCCTACACAACTGTTTCAGTTAATGACTGTTTCAACCTACATATGAAATTGAGGATCATTAGCGCCTGCTTGCTAGAACTGGTTAATCATATGCCTGACTCTTATTCTACAAAATTGCATCCGACTTTGTGCAAATGTACAAAGTGTGCAAAAGTAAGAACTGAACCCCAAAAAGTGGTCACACAAAATATTGATTTGGTTTGGATTTCCCTTCTGTTCATTTACTTTTTTTTTTACTTCAGAAAGTAAACTTTGTACCCTAAACTTTTGCAGAGAAGTGTGTTTTTATATTTATATATATATATATATATATATATATATATATATATATATATATATATATATATATATATATATATATATATATATATATATATATATATATATATATATATATATATATATATATATATATATATATATATAAAATATAGATTAAACAAAATTATAAACACAACACATGTTTTTGTCCCCATTTTTCATGAGCTGAACTCAAAGATCTAAGACATTTTCTATGTACACAAAAGGCCTATTTCTCTCAAATATTGTTCACAAATCTGTGTTAGTGAGCACTTTACCGAGATAATCCATCCACCTCACAGGTGTGGCATATCAAGATGCTGATTAGACAGCATGATTATTGCACAGGTGTGCTTTAGGCTGAGCACAATAAAAGGCCACTCTAAAATGTGCAGTTTTAACACACAAGTTTTGAGAGAGCGTGCGATTGGCAGACTGACTGCAGGAATGTCCACCAGAGCTGTTGCCCGTGAATTGACTGTTCATTTCTCTACCATAAGCCGTCTCCAAAGGCGTTTCAGGGAATTTGGCAGTACATCCAACCGGCCTCACAACCGCAGACCATGTGTAACCACACCAGCCCAGGACCTCCACATCCAGCATCTACACCTCCAAGACTGTCTGAAACCAGCCACCTGGACAGCTGCTGCAATAATCGGTTTGCATAACCAAAGAATTTCTGCTCAAACTGTCAGAAAGCGTCTCAGGGAAGCTCATCTGCATGCTTGTCGTCCTCATCAGCGTATACGACAGCGTGTTCCAGTTCCTGCCAATATTCTGCAACTTTGCACAGCCATTGAAGAAGAGTCCACAATCAACAACCTGATCAACTCTATGCGAAGGAGATGTGTTGCACTGCGTGAGGCAAATGGTGGTCACACCAGATACTGACTAGTTTTCAGACCCCCCCAATACAGTCAAATTGCACATTTTAGAGTGGTCTTTTATTGTGGCCAGCCTAAGGCACATGTCCAAACCATTTCAATCTCGCCTCCCTCACCTCGTCTCAGTGCCGTCTCTGTGCTGTCCCTCTAACAAACTTATTTCTAATCCTGTCCATCCTCATCACTCCCAACAAAAACCTCAACATCTTCAGCTCTGCTACCTCCAGCTCCACCTCCTGTCTTTTACTCAATGCCATTGTCTTTAAACCATTGCAGGTCTCACCACAGTCCTATAAACTTTCCCTTTCACTCTCACAGATAGAAGAGTATCACAAATCACTCCTGTCAGTGTCCACCCACTCCACCCTGCCTGCATGCTTTTCTTCACTTCTCTAACACACTCTCCAGTACTTTGCAGTGTTGACCCCAGGTACCTGAACTCCTCCACCTTCACCACCTCTTCTCCCTGCAACCGCACCACTCCACTGCCCTCCTTCTCATTCACACACATGTACATTGTCTTACTCCTAATAATAATTGCTGGAATGTTTTTAAACAACTAAGAAACATTGTTTCTAAATGTTGTTGAAAAGTCTCTTGATTGGACATGATTTGGAAAGGCACACACCTCTCCTCAGACAGGGAGCTCAAACACAGGATTGTTGCAAGGCACAGATCTGGGGAAGTCTACAAAAAATCTATGCTGCACTGAAGATTGGCAAGAGCACAGTGGCCTCCATTATTCTCAAATGAAAGAAGAGTGGCACAACCAGAACTCTTCCAAGAGCTGGTCACCTGGCCAAACTGAGCAATCAGGGGAGAAGAACCTTAATACGAGAGGTGACTAAGAACCCGATGGTCACTCTGACTGAGCTCCAGAGATCCTATGTGGAGATGGAACAAAGGTTCAGCAGGATAACCATTACTGCAGCCCTCTACAACCCGTCAGGGTTTTATAGCAGAGTGGCTAGATGAAAGCATTTCCTCATTGCAAAACCCATGAAAGCCAACTTGTAGCTTGCCTAAAGGCACTTGAAGGACTCTTAGAATGTGTGGACCAAGATTGAACTGGTTGACTTCCATTCTAAACGTTATTTCTGGAGGAAATGAGGCACCACTTATCACCTGCCCAAAACCATCTCATCAGTGAAGAATGATGGTGGCAGGTGATAAGTGGAGGATTCATGGTGCTGTGGAGGCGTTTTAATGCAGCAGAAAATCTGAAAGAAGCAAAGTACAGAAATATCCTCAAAATAATCTGTTCCTCAGTGCTCAGGACCTCTGGGCTGAAGCTTCACATTCATACATGAAAACAACACTAAACACACAGCCAAGACAACACAGTGGTTTAGGGACAACTCTGTGCATGTCCTAGAGTGGCCCAGCCAGAGCCCTGATTTGAACCCTATTGAACATCTCAGGAGAGACCTGAAAGTGGCGGTCCACCGACGTTCCCATTCAACCTGACAATATTTATTGTAACTAATGGTGTCGCTGTACTTATCATTCATTTACTAATCAGAAGCCCGAACATCTAACTAGCACATAAACACACAGCGTACTGACAGCGAGCAAGCTAGCAGCAAGCTAATCACTAGTATGCTCATTGTCACCCCGCCCATTATTACTAATGAAAATGTTGCGCAAAAAAGAAACGAGTTCGCAAAGATGATAATATTGTCTACAAGCTGCAACAAAAACCTAAACGTTCCGTACTTACTATAGTATGCTAACAGCGAAGTGATGCTAATTAGCCAGTCTGAAGGTTCGCCAGGATGCAAACGCTCGTAGCTGGACAGTCGGTGACGTAGTACGCAGAAACCATCTAGTTGTGTGTGCCTCGTCACTCCTCATGAGCGTATTCCAAGATGGCGCTACAGAGGACGGCGGCGCGGTTGATGCGCATCGGGACAGATTTAGGGTCCAGGAATAGCGCAAAACATTTTCAAACAGCATGTGAGTCATGTTTTGTGGCTTAATTTCCTAGTCAGGATTCTGTTGTGTTTTTTTATTTTGTGTATTATCTGTTAATGTCATATATTATTTTCCCCTTTAGCCTGGTGCTAATGTCACATTACACCTAACCGGTGTAGTGAAGTGTTTATCATGTGCACACGGTTTTCCCCCCTGTCTACCAACAAAATCTAATTATTTGTGGCATCTAATTTCTTTATTTCCTGCTATTCCTTTCTTCATCAATTCATTCTGATCTTTTTTTTTTATCACTGATGTAAGATTTCCATATCATGATCCCTCATATTCCTGTGAGTATCACTATTTGTAAGTGATGCTGTTTATTTACATTTACATTTTGCTACATTGTTTGCATTAATAGAAGAATGGATTAGTGTTGAGTTCTTACATGCCACAAAATATAGTGTTTGGAAGACAGTGATCGCAACAATGCACCTCTGATTTCAAGGTCATAAAGACCAGGGGTGATTCTAGGATTCTTTTTTTTAATAGGGTGGCACAGGGGGGGCCCAAGAACCAGTGAGGGGGGGCCCATGGGAACAATCATGTGGGATGACATACAAATGGCACTGCACAAGTGCCTGGACAACGCATCTCTCTTTTTATAAATCATTAATCAAAACCATTGAACAGACAGTAACCGTTCTCAACTGCACTCTACTGCATCTACCCGTCTCTGACATGGTTTCGTCTTGAAGAAATCTTGAATGTATTGCTGCTGTGCCTGACTTTGTACCCTTTCCCTTTTTTCCCACAAAATTCTGTCGAAAGTATTTTCATCCGATTAAAGACAATTATTTAAATGTGAAGCTGCAAACAAAAAAAAGAAATATAAGACTGCCCTGTAAAAACGTTTATTCAATAACAAACAGGTATTTACTCTTCTACATTTCAAAATTCCAAGTGTCCGAATGCTAAAATTTATTAAAACCCCACATTTTTCGTTTACCACATTAGTGCAGACTATTTGGGGAAAGTGAATGTGCCTTTAATCTTCGAAACAACAGATAGAAACATAACATAGCGGCTTAATAACACAACTAAGCACAAACTCTAATGAGCTTTCAACATACATTAACGTGTTTATGTATTACACGCAGTAATAGCGGAAAAATGCAGTGGCATGCTATTCCCAAATTACCGCAATGCTCCTAAAGGAAGCGCAACATATTTCACCCGTTACACCGTGTGTAACGTGTCTTTCGTTAAAGCCTGTGTAAAGTACATTAGTGTAGACGGCTTATTTATGTTAAAAATAAAAATATTTGTAAAATTCAGTGGGTGCGGCTTATATATGGGTGCGCTTTATGGTCTGGAAATTACGGTGTATATATATATATATATATATTATACTTTTATACCATGCCACTTTTTATACCACTTTTTATACCACGCCCAACTCATTCATTCATTAATTTATTCATTCATTATAGTAACCTGGTCAGAGATTTGGTGGGTCCAAAGCCTGGAATAGGAGTGACACGTTACACGCTTGGTGAAACTCCAGCCAATGAGCAAAATGAGAGCAATCCTCATCTAGGTGACCTTGAATAGTGTGATTTATGAATAAATCCCTTCTATAACTGTGTACAATCTTGTCATAAGAGTGCAAGTGTGTAGCCAGGAAATTATAGTTTCATCATGAAGTCTTTGTGGAGTATTCAACAGTATATAAAGTGTTAATTGATGGAAACTTTAGTGTTTAACTACTGCCATGATTTTGTAGAGCGCCCTACACACACACACACACGGAGAACATGCCTAAAAACTTCACACAGACAGTAACCCACGCTCATGATTTGCTACAGCATACAACATACATTAACAACAGAAACACAACTACACAGAACTCTACACGAACAACACAAAGTGCAACATTTAGTGCAAAAAACAAAAACAAAAAAAAGAGAGGCAACATGAGACAAGAAAAATGTGATTGTGTGTGTATCAGTTCAGTTCCTTTATGTTGAGAAGTCTGGTGGCTTGTGGAAAGAAACTGTTACACAGTCTGTATATGAGGCCTCAGTGATTCTGTACCACAGGAAAGTGAAGTGTGTGTGTATTCGAGGTGTTGTTTGCGGTCAGCCACAATGCTGGTGGCTTTACGGATGCAGCCTGTGGTGTAAATGTCTATGATGGAAGAAGGAGGGACCCTGAAGATGATCTTAGATGTCCTCACTATCTGCTGAGAGATGCAGTTCCCAAACCAGGCAGTGTTTCAGCTGCTCAGGATGCTCTCGATGGTCCCTCTGTAGAAGGTTGTGATGCTGTGTGGTGGAAGCTGTGCCTTAAAGCAGTGGTCAAGCAGTAGTAGTGGTCTTGAAGCACGGTGCTGCTCAGAGAGATGCTGAAGATGTCAGTGAGAACATCTGCCAGTTGGACTGCACATCCTCAGCACTCTGCGATGTTGTCTGGTCCTGCAGCTTTCCGTGGGTTGACTTTGCTTAGGGCTTTTCTCAGTGGAAATCAATTTAGAATACGCTTGTTAAGCAGAGGCAGCTGTTATACTTTACATCATTATGCCATTAATACCTGAACTACTGATCTGTAAACATGGAGCCGCCTTTGCCCTGAAAGCATGTAGTTGAAATTGAAGATGCAATGATGTCACACATGATCAAAGTGCCAGATGTTTTACATACTAATATATATATATATATATATATATATATATATATATATATATATATATATATATATATATATATATATTAGTATGTATATATATATATTAGTATGTAAAACCACGTTCCGTCTTGTTTTCTCGTCACGTTATAGCCGTATTGTGTCGCCGGACTGCGCCACTCGGTGAAATGCCAAATGAAGACATAGACTTAAAAAACCTGGACTCGGTGGATAAATACGGCAGTTACACCCGCTACCTGAGATTTGCAGAGGAAACCAATAATAAAGAGGTCTGGTGGAAGACCTACAGGAAATATGTGGAGCAGAAAGCTGACCAAGGTAAACTTGTTTCCTCTAGTTTTTGATGTAGGGTTTGTTGTGAGGGTCACTTAATATTTTTGCATTTAGTAAAATATAACTTGAATCAACAGACTTTGAGCCGGTGGACATTGGCTTGCCTTACTGCCGGCCCTCCAGGGTAAAGGAAGTTCGGGAAAGAAGAAAGATCATAAAGGAAAACAAAAAGAACCCAGAGCTGGAGAGAGACGCTCGTCTACTCACGTGTACGCACGTTTTCATTATTTATTATTTGTTCCTGATCGATTAATGATAGATATGAAGATTATGTGTTGATCTTGAATAAGGTCGATATGAGTATCAGGTTTTGAAGTGCTGCTTTGTTTTTATTCTCAGCACGACCTTAAGTTCTTCTCCCCCTTTTTTATGTTCTAGTTCGCATTGCTCTGGACCAAGTGAAGCAGGAATGGGAGAAAACGAATGGTCCTTACCACATACAGAGGCTGGCAGAGCACTATGGAATATACAGAGACCTTTTTCCAATGGCTTATTTTGTTCCAAGGGTAATGCTGAGGGTGTCATATGCTGACGACAGCAGTGCCACGGTGCATTACGGCAATCATTTATCACCTAGTCAGGTGAGGCTGAACTGAACAGAGCCGTGTTTCTCCCTTGCAGTTAGGTGCTATTTTATAGTATGTAAAAGTTTTAGTTTATTGAAAAAAAAACCCAGATTTATTTAATTTGTGTTCAGGCTTCATCAGCACCTCGTGTTAGCTTTGAGGCAGATGAGAATTCTCTTTGGACGTTGCTGCTAACAAGCCCAGGTAAAAATGTGTTCAGTAAAACTGTGACTGCTGTAGATTTTCTTGTTCTATGCATTTTACCAATCCAGATCCCAGATGGCTGTACGTTTGAGGAAAAGTCTGTTTGCCAGAGTCTGCTACGTTTTGTATTGCATCCACCTGTGGATGCAATTTTATTTTACACCACAAGATGGCGATGCCGGTTGTTAACATGGTTGTTTTTGCTTATCTGCATTTTCCCAGATGAACATTTGCAGGATGGTGAGCAGGAATATGTACATTGGCTTATGTGAGTATTTCCATTCTAATTTATCTTTGTCCCCCAAATATGCTGGAGGCTTGGCTGCTTTTACAGAGCCCATGACTGTGATTCAGACACATATTTTGCATATATTTTCTAACTAATGCGAAACTTTCACTTGCAAATTATAGTTAATTAAGGAATATTTTCTGATTTTTAGATTTTTTTCTTATTTGTCAAACTTTTTTTTTTTTTATTTATTAAAAATGGGCCTAGAAATAGTGTAGATATTAAACATTAACTTTCTGTATCAAAATTATTTTTAAATATAGATGGATATTCAGTGTGGTATCAGAACTTATAAACAGGCAGTTTATCTGTCATTGGGATTTCTGATAATGCGGCAAAATAAGCAATTGTCTATTTTTGTCACTTCGGAGAAGTAACATGATGTCAGGGCTCTTTGAGGTTTTTTTTTATCCAGTGATTTTAATGAATATGCTGACAAGAGCAACCTCTTTCCGTTTTTGCAGCGGTAATATTCCTGCCAGTGCCATGTGTTCTGGTAATGAGATTGTTCCCTACGTAGCCCCATTTCCTGCCAAGGGAACAGGATTTCACAGATACGTTTTCATCCTCTTCAAGCAGGATGCAGTTGTTGACTTTAGCAGTGAGATGAGATTGAACCCCTGGTAAGTGATGGCGGATTTGAATGCATTCCGAGAGAGTTTACAGATGGATGGAGAGAGTGACAGTAGTAAACATTTTTGTTATTGCTGACAAAAATGCCTTCATCAGTGTAATAGTACAAAATAATAATGTAAATGTTTATGTATTGAATATGTTCCCTGATGGTCTAGTGGTTAGGATGCGGCGCTCTCACCTTCAGCTTTATAAACTTATTGCGTCTCATGATTATACTTAATATCTCCGAATCATAGCTTCTGCAACCTTCACAGAAACTCTTGACCTGTTATTCAGTGAAGAAGCAGAGATATCACTGTGATATGTTGTACCTAATTACAGAACCAATGTCATCTCGTAACACACCAACATCTTTTAGCGCACACACCGCAGGTATGTCAGATTAGGGTTTATACTGCTGGATGTGGGATCAAAAATGAGATCATTTTATATAATCTTTTTAATCATTTGTGTAGGAAAAAGCTTTAGAAAAGTGCGAATGTTTTTTAAATAATTGTGGGTATTTTGGGCATGTACAGGAACTGTGTATAGGTTCTTAAGTCAATTAAATAAGCTTCAGTAACAGTATTTAGTTACACCATTTTTTTTTTTTGGTTTTCTTGATCTGAACAGTGATCAAAATCACTTTTTCTCAACACTGCCTGTCGTAGGCGACTTTCATGACCTAATGATTGTGGGAATAATCCGAATTCGGGGGGTATAATGTCTATACGACAGAAGGTGATCCTGTCTAGGGGGCAGATGATGAGATAATTCCTTACAATGATCTAAGAGTTTATACAACCACAGCCTCACAATCCAAACACACATGTCTTCGTTTGCGTGCTCCAGGAAAATGCTCCTTTCCTGTTTTCCACTTTCCCAGTCCTTTTGTTATATCGTACCATAACTGAAAGTGCCCACATCAATTATATATAATAAAAAAAAATAGCAAGGGGCCACCATGCAGTTATGCCGCAGTAGCTACTCTGTTCATGTTATTAACCTCTGCTTTCTCTGCGTAGTCCTTTACCACATCCCCTTCTCTCAATGGCAGGATATTACAGTGACTACCGTAGTGTAGGCGAAGAAAAAAACATACAGGACATCCTTTAACGTCTTACAATTATGAACAGGATGGAGAAAGAGTACAATTTTTATTTTTTTATAGGTCATTCCCCTGGGGATTTACAAGTGTCCACTATGTTTCAGACACAGCTGAAATATGCATGCCCTTATATTGATACCACATTAGGCCGGATTGCTTGGCATGTATAATTTAATGGGACAGCACACAAAATAAAATTTTGGCATTCATTTACAGTAAATTGTAAAAACACACTTGTCCCTGGGCATCATTGATTTTTTCGTTTTTTTTATCCACACTCATATTGTTTCTTTGCCATCAGATTGTATGCCCCCAATGACCTAAATGACCTTAGAGACTGAGTGGCAGGAAAATACAGCCCTTTCATTGTCAGCTTTACAAAGGCTTGCTGTTGCTTGTTGTACACTTGCGCCAAAATGAGTAATGCAATTTGCAATGTGACCAGTTCACTTGACGTGGGGGAGTGGAAAACCCTACCGGATACACTGACCAGACTGTGACCGAAATAATTTTTATGTTCTAGTGGGTCACATCCAAGTTTTTCCAACATGCCTTTCATGTCCTTCACACTTTGTCAACTCATGCATGTCCATTTCAGCCGATGGTGTTTGAAGTCATGTGCTTGATTAATTTTTTTAATTCTTGGACGTGGCTGAAGGTGTATTTGGTGGGGTTTTCCCCTGCCTTATGTCTTGCGAACTCTGGCGCAAATTCTTAATGATTTACAGCTTGAAAAGCCTGGGGACAAATTGCCTCCATCCAAAGAACATTGATACAAAACCGATAACAGGATTGAAAACGTCATCACGGTAATTTATACTCAGTTCTCCCTATTGAATTCACTAAATACGAAAAAAAAAAAAAGTCACATATATTTAGAGACAGTAAACAGTAAATGGGGCCCAAATTGCCCCGAAGGATAACAGGGTTAATAATAAATGCACAGTGTATAATATTATATAATATAATAGAAACTCAGCCATTAGGGCTGCACAAGCCAGTGCTCTCTTAGCCCGGATAAATAGGGAGGGTTGTGTTAGGAAGGGCATCCAGCGTAAAACATGCCAAATCAAATATGCGGGTTACGAAGCAGAAATTACAGGGGGGTATGGAAACAGATGATCCGCTGTGGTGACCACTAATGAGACAGCCGAAAGAAGAAGATAATTATATAATAGAAAGTTTGAACGATCTTTTTGAAAAGTAGACTGTGGACTTTTCGAGGCCTGTTTGCAAAATGTTTTATTGTTATTGTCTTACAATGGAAACTTTACAGTAACAGTATAACACATCACAAAATTGCTGAGACAATAGCGCCACTCGAACACTCGAGTTGTAGTCTGGTCAACTATCTTTGATGTACTTAATATACATGGCCCTTCATTTGCATATATGATAAATTGTCCGGTCTTTGCAGTTTTTAACCGGATTTCAATTCATTTCCCAAACATTGCATGTACAAGGCCGATTAAATTTGCTGGACTCAGAATGTTCGCTTTGTGTATGCAGTGATGTAAATGAGAAAATGATTGGCGATGACCTAACAGCATTATGTGCAGAAAACTATATATTATGATTACTATATGCTATAGAAAAACTAATATTGCACTACATTATTTTACATTACAAATAGCACTTCTCTGCCAGACAGTGGAATCACACACATCATGCGTTAGTTAGATGAATTTGAAGGGAGCTCAGTGGTTAAAGCTCTGGGTTACTGAGTGGAAGGTCAGGGGGTTTAAGGTCAGGGGGTCATCGCCAAGCTGCCACCTTTGGGCCCTTGAGCAAGGCCGTTAACCCTCTGTGCTCCAGTGGTGCTGTATCATGGCTGACCCTGCGCTCTGACTCCAGCTTTCTAACATTGCTGGGATGTGCAAAGAAAGAATTTCACCATGCTGTAATGTACATGTAACAAATAAAAAGCTACCTTTACTTTAGTTCTCCACCTTGCCAAATTACCCTGTTAGCTTTGCAAGACTCTGATAGAAATGCCACGGATACACTCTATCGACAAAAGTATTTGGACGCCTGAATTTTTTAGTCATTTATGGTTCTTTCTAAAGCTGTTATCACAACCTTGGTGGCACATGATTATATAGGATGTTTTCGGATGCGGTAGCATATTTTTCCTTCACTTGTGGTTGGAACGCTGACTGTACAGCAGGCAAGATTCTCCACAACCACACTCCTAAATGTAGTGGGGATTATTATAACAGCAAATTAGGTCTAAATGTGGAATGGACTGTTCAAAATGGGCATATGAATTATATGGTCAGGTGTCCAAACTTTTGTTAATAGAATGTACGCTGATTATGAGGTGCACAATCACCGTTATGATTTAATATCTCTGACTGGAAATGCTTTCAGTAGTGTAGAAGCCTATTGCCTATTCAGATTTTTTTTACTTTTTAAAATTTTGCAATATTAATGTTCAATATCTTATATATGTTTATATCTTATATTTCTCCCCATCCGCTGCTAAGTAAAATAAATATTAAATTGACTTATGATTCCCTTATTTGTAAGCCAAAAGCACACTGGAACCGAACCCCCTAGCTAGTCTCCTGTAGTATAGCATAAAACATAGATTTATTTTGTATGGAATAAAACCACACCTTTTGTTCATTTATGTGCGTTTCTTCTTCACAGTGTATGGTATTCTGAGCGTTATTAGCAAAATAACAGGACTGTTGTATTAATCTCATATTATACAAACATCCTTTAGCACACACATTAGGTAGAAGAATAGCGTTTATTTGTCACATGTACATTACAGCACAGTGAAATTCCCTGGAGCAAAGAGTGTTAAGGGCCTTGTTTAGGGGCCCAAGAGCGGCAGCTTGGCGATACCGGGGCTTGAACCCTCTACCATCTGATTAGTATCCTTAAGTAGTAGTAGCCTTAACCACTAAGCTACCACTCTCCCCATACACCGACCGATACAGGCATAACTTTATGGTGAAAAATTTGCTTGAGGTTGTGGTTTCTCAGGAAAAAGAAGAATATGTATATTTTTCAGTGGCAGGCCGTGCATCCCACTCCACCAAAATAAGAATCAGTCCATTTCTTAATACATTCATTATGATGCCACAGCTATATAAACCATCAATAGTATGCAGAAATAGAGTATAACAGAACGCTGCATTACAGACAGGTATCTCTGACCATCCAATCAAATTACAAGAAAATGCAGATGTTATTTTACACCTGATGGCCCTGGTGCCGGCAACTCGAAATCCGATTGGTTAACACAGCAGCTTCAAGAAATGTCATTTACTCAACAGGCACCTGCATAGTTAATTCTGAAGGCTTCAAGGCAGAGTTATTTGACTCTGGCAGTAGGTGATTGCTGATATCTGATTGGATAAAATAACTCCAACGTAAACAGACTAGAAGCGGTGCAACCGAGAAAAAAAACCTAAATTGACGATAAACTATTGGGAATAATTAAAAACATATTCATTGACAAAAATATATTAACATAAGCCAGTGATTCTTCTCATATTTAGGCACCCAGAGAAGGAAGGCCTTAATGGCCCTGACGGACTGCCACTGATATTTTCTTATGGAACAGAATGACTGAGTATGACACTTCATTTTCAAGTGCTGGCTGTCATCTGGCCATTAGGTGTCATCTTTCCTGTGTGCAAGAAACCCAAAGCATCTGGAAGCTTTTACAGTAAATCTTTCGACTGTAATTAATTCTCAACCTTAAACATGCATCATTTAATAAAATAATAAACAAACAGATGTGAGTTATCTCATTGATTATTTAGCCAAAACCCCCTCAATTCCATCAGGATTTTGTGTGGGAAAACTCCAGGTGTTTGTATGGAAAAACAGGGAGTTTTCAATGGTAAAAGGAACATAGCCAAACTTTTTCCCAAGAATTTAAATGTCAAAATAAGGATGAAACACACTGTGAAAGTCTGGCTAATTAACCCGACTACTATTTTGGTCAGGTTACACACACACACACCCACACACACCCACACACACCCATACACAGTCTTTGTGTAGCCAAATTTGCATACTGGTTTTCAAAAGGATTGGACTTCTCGAAGTAGTTACACTGTTTGGACAGGTGATTTAGGATGTCATGTTCCAATAGTCATGCACAGAAGCAGTTTGATTTTACAAATTCATTATCTAAAATCTTTGCAGTCTTTCGAAGCGAATACTAAACAAAAAAAGATTTTAACAAAGAGGGATGTTAATGAGTCAAACACTTATTGATATCTATTCAAATTATCATGGGGCCCCAAACTACTTCAAACTTCTGCCATCAGTTATTACTTTCAAAATGTTCTGCTTGATGATAAGAAACAAAATGTAGTTGAGTAAAAAGTAAATGTAGTGAAGTAAAAGTTTCCCCAAATGGAAATACTTCAGTAAAGTACAGATATACGCAAAAACGCTACTTAAGTAATGAATTAAATTTACTTTATTACTGTCCACTATTGTAATCCACTGAGACAATTGATGCCAATGAGGTTAAAACACATTATGAAAGTCTGGCTGAATAACATAACTGTTATTGATTGTTGTTTTTGGGGTGGGGTGGGGGTTGTTTGGTTTGTTTGTTTTAATTTAACGATTCCATAGAAATAAACCATTTTTTTTAATTGAGTTCGTACAACGATTTCCACACTTTTAAAATCCTACTATCTCAAGATTCTTTCAGCTTCTCCCATTAGGGGTCGCCACAGCGGATCATCCGTATTCATGATCCGCATGTTCGATTTGGTACATGTTTTAATGCTGGATGCCCTTCCTAACGCAACCCTCCCCATTTATCCGGGCTTGGGACCGGCACTAAGAGTGCACTGGCTTGTGCAACCCTAATGACTGGGTTAGATTCCCTGACCGGGAATTGAACCCGGGCCGTGACCGGGGGGCCGCGGCGGTGAAAGTGCCGCATCCTAACCACTATCTCAAGATAAACACAATAAATGTTCTGCTATTACAGCTTAAACCAGACTCACAGAAAAAGTTTGCCTGCCTATTTGTTCATACTTGTACATACACTGATGTAAACTGGAAAAAATTTTCACAGTGACCCAAGAGTATTGTGTGTGTGTGTGTGTGTGTGTGTGTGTGTGTGTGTGTGTGTGTGTTTCTAGTTACAGCCTCCGGGAGCGAAGTTTCAAAACCCTGGACTTTTACAGGAAGCACGAGGATTTGATCACTCCTGCTGGAATAGCTTTCTTTCAGAGCCAATGGGACAACTCGGTCACAAACACCTTCCACATGTTATTTAGTAAGGATGCGCACATACTCCCACACACAGTGTTTGGTTAGCCAACTCTGCAAATTGTTTTTTAAATGTACAATTTCTATTACGCTTTTCAGATTTAGTGCAGATTATGATATCCGAGTCATGACACAAAGCTAAATTTAAATAAATAAATAATTTACTCTATTGCGGACACCTGGTCATCAGGTCATATGGTATGTGCTTTTTGAGCATCATATTCCACATTTAGTCCCAATTTGCTCTTATAATTTCCTCCACTGTTCTGGAAGATGTTCCACTAGATTTTGAATTGTGCTTATGCACATTTGTGTGCATCAGCCACAAGAGTTTTGGTAAAGTCAGGTACTGATGTAGGTGAAGTGAGGAGGCCTGGGGTGCAATCAGTGTTCATCCCTCTGTAGCAGGTCACTCAAGAGCTTCCTCTCCAAACCATGTAATCCAGATCTTCATGGAGCTCTGTGCTTTGTGCACAGTCGCATTGCCATGCTGGAACAGGTTTGCATTTCCAAGTTCAAGTGAACGTTTATTATAACACATCCAAAGACGTCCTATACAATTGGGTGCCTCCAGCTTTGTGGTAACAGTTTGTAGAAGAACCACATATGGCAGGAAAGGTCAGGTGCCCCAATACTTTTGTCCACAGAGTGTCCACAGTCATTGTTCTGGCTGTGAAATACTTTTATCTTTGCCAATGATGACCATTTAACATACAAATAACATGGAGTTTTTTACTGTAAATAATATCTGCATCACGCCTAAGCAGACTCTGATTCATGATGATCACAGTCACACCCACCATCTCATGCTGTATTGCATCATTGTGCAAAATATCACAATATTTATACGATCGGATTTGAAGTAAAAAAGATTTCAAAAGCAGCCTGTGGATTTAGAAAATTCAAGAACTTTAAGCCAAAACAAGTAAAAACCCATGTAAAGCCACAAGTCAGACCCTGGTTTCTATTTCAGTCTTCAGAGGTTGCTACAGATCAATAGTCCTTTTTCTAGAGCTGTTTTTCCGAGTGCTGTGTAATATTCAGCTTCTATATTCATCCACATTATTAAAAAAAAATTCTTCTCCACAGATATGAAAGAGCCAGTGTTTGAGTATGAACGGCCACCTGTATATCATCCACCGCAGAAAAAATACCCTCACGGTCAGCCTCTTCGCTACATGGACCGCTACCGAGGTGGAAGCGAACACACGTATGGCATTTACTAAAAAACAAAACAAAAAAAAAAAACATGCTGTACATTTGTTATAGAAATTTCTAATAAAATGTATTTACAACCATGAAAAGTGTTTCATTCTACAAAGCAGTTTTTGGCAGACATGAAACTACTTTAGACCTTAGTGGAGAAATAAGTAGAGCTGTTACTTTGAAAGTAGACTTTACTAAGGAGACTTTAAGTAGAAGTCAAGTCAAAAGTCAAGTCAAGTCAAGTCAAGAAGCTTTTATTGTCATTTCAACCATATATAGCTGATGCAGTACCCAGTGAAATGAAACAACGTTCCTCTAGAACCCAGAAGTGCTTGACTTGCAGAATTTCATGTAGACATGCTCCGGTTTCACAGGTTGGTCCAACAAATCTTTTAATATGTAACGTCTATTATTTCAGTAACTGGGTGACGTGTGGGTTAATGACCTCACATGACATGACCTAAATACCCAGAAAGCAACTCTCTCCATTGTGTCACATGCTTAATAAATTAAGCTATTAAATACTGTTAAAATAATGGCACATGATTGTAATAAATAATATTTTATTGGGATTAGATTATATAATTGGTCATCTGCTACACATCCCTGTGAACGAGTTCCAATCGAAACAGTGTATTATAATGAGCAAATTAATATTTGTTATGGAATAACAACAAAAAAAAAATGCTTCAAAAGAAAAAGTCTTTATATTGTTGTATGTGGCACACCTTCACTTCAGGTATTTGTTTCAATTCAAAAGTAAATAGTGTTGTAATGATTCTTCAAAACCAGACCAGATGCATTTTAGCTCAATTATTTTGGAAGTTTGGAGGATTATCAGGACCAAGAATACAGGAACTTCTACCTAAATAATGGCAAAAAACTGTGTGAAATTCTTTATTGTGACCACTGGAACATAATAGGACATAAAAAAGCTGTCAATAAAACTTTACTTCACCATGTCCCAGGGAAAAACCCCTAACCTAGTTGGAACACAAGAGTACAATTTGAATACAGGAGACCCTGTTGCGTGATGCAACTT
Organism: Silurus meridionalis; assembly: GCF_014805685.1. NCBI lineage: Eukaryota > Metazoa > Chordata > Actinopteri > Siluriformes > Siluridae > Silurus > Silurus meridionalis. Next base: position 20,462,008 of record NC_060890.1, read on the forward strand.
ATGTACGCTGGTCACGCTACATCTAGACGCAAGAACACCTTTAATGGACACTGGAATTTCCAGATTTTTCAGCAGTGATTTCCACCCACACCGAGTGCATCTGTGCACGCATTGCAATGTGTTACATCAGGCTCCATATTGAATTATCTTCAGCCAAAACAAAAAAGATTTCCTGGAAATTCCCAGCAGGCAGAAGGTCACATGGTCAGCTAAAGTGCATGAGAAGACGACATGCAAAACAGCAGATGAGCATTGAAATGCTCTGAAATAGAATGTTAACAAAAACAGTTTTTACCAGACTTTTATCCCCAACAGAAAAAAAATGGATTGTTGATTTGTTGTTGCCATCTCTGACGCACATTCCACATAATTCCACCTGGTTTATACATTTGGAAAAAGGTAAAGAGTGGGCATAATAACAGCATTCACAATTTGTGATTCGTTATTTATTCAATAGTATTTTTTTTTTTACTAAGCTAGAAAAAGAAGTATATTTAAAACCAGTTCAGTGTAATCACATGACCTTTTCTATCAGAGACTCTAATTTGAAACAGCCTCATCTTTGATTCGATCCGTGTTACAGCTCCATCCTTACCTCAGCACATACCACAAAGAGTAATCCCAACATTCATCCGCTGAGTGACTTTTAGCTATTTTTTAATATACCTTTGTATATTAAAGGTCTCGAAGGTCTGAATCTGTGAGCTGAGGGATGTGGGAAGAAAAATTAACCACTATACCACAACACTTTGGTTTCATGCTCTGTCATGTCACTTGTTCCTGGCGATGTGCCACGTGGCTTTCATATGTGAAATTTTACGAGTATTTAAGTGTGTGTGAATGGATTCTGGTTGTTTCTACAAGTCATGCCTTGTCTTTATAAGCACATAATTCTGTGTCAACGAAGCAACATTGTTTATATATTAATGAGAGGAGAAATTACATTTTAAACCTTGGAAAATCAACTAATTTGTCTGAATAAAATGTTCTAGTTGAAATCCATTGAAACAGTTTTTTGTCTGAGATTTATACTGCACAAATTTACAGCAATCTTGGTTCTCTAGTGTGTGAAAGCTTGATGTTAAACTTGATTTTATGAGATGGGCACAGGATGTCTTTCCTCTCAAAAACTTGTCTTTGCAGCTTGTTCCATGACAATATTTACGACTGTTGAAGCATTGGAGTTGTGTTCTGCCTACATTAATCAACTACGTTAGACTGTCAAAATCATATTTGCTGTTTGTCTATATCAAAAGCCATGATGTAGGTGCCTGCTTTAATAATTGCATCTTATTTATAGGGGCCACACATGCATCCTATTGCTATTCTTTTTTTTCATCTTCATCTGACTATGCTGTTTTTTGGCAACCCGTAGAACTGTCTGGTAAAAAGTTGTGCACACTGAGTAGGTTCTATGGAACAATCTGACCAAATTTGGGCCGAGTGCTGGCCAGTTCTACCATCACTATTAGTTCAACTTTGGGTTTATTTTGGAAGTACATACCCAGAAATGGCTCACATTTTGTTGACATCCTGTGGATCTCACACAGTCTCGCACAAGGATTTTGAGTGAAGCAGCTAAAAGTAAAATTTCCCTGATGCTCACCATACATTCATCTTTATATCCAGTAGATATTTGTTTTCTATTTTATCTTTGTTTTCTATAACCTGGCTTGCATAATTCTTGTTTTCTGGTTTAGCAACATTTGATAATGCCAAGTTTAACTTTTGCCATGAAAAGGAACTTGACATTAAAATCTATGTATTGTGCTTTTTTATATATATATCTCTCAAAAATAACCTATTCACCTTTATCTGATGGGGCAACCCATAAAAGTTGTGAAATTGTGCCCATTTATTAAGGAGGTTCCAAGCAACAATCTGACCACATTTGGGCAAATTTCACTATCACTGTGTTTATTTTGGCACTTCCATGGGAGACAAGTTTAATGCACTATATTATTTTCTTAATTAGATGTTTAGGTTATAATCAAAGTACATTCCCAAGTGAGGCATATTTCCTTCTAATTAGATTTTGTCAGCTTGCACGTCCTAATCTTAACCCAGGAGATGCTACAAAACACAGAAGACCTCCCTCATAAACATCAGGGTTGATGGTAGTTCAGAGGTTAAGCCCCAGTATCTTCAAGCTGCCACTCATGAGAACCTTGAGCCCTTAACTTTAACGTAATCACCGGAGTGCACAAACCACTGTTCATTCAATTTTTTGGGCTAAAATGTGATTAATCCCAGCTGTAATTAAAGCTAGCAATTGCATGGCATTTGTTCGACTAGAGCGTCATCTTAAAAGAGTGTCTCTGTTTTTCTTGATGTCCAATCATGAGCTTCATGAAATGCTATTTACTTGCATGTAAATGATTACATTATTTATTTACACCACCACATAGTGAGACAAATCAGGACCAGGCTACTTCTAGCATCTCTTTCACATCCAGGACTTTCTCTCTGGGCTTTCCCAGAGCTTCTCCTCTCCGCACCTCCTCGGAGTTGATTTTCTCCCACTCTGAGAAGGACACTGCTCTCACTCCTGAAAATGAAAGACACATCCAGAAACCTCAAATAAAAATAAAGAACTGTGTATAAAAAAAATGACAAATACCCCCCAAAAAAACCCTGAAAAGAGCAGCTTTTTATTATGAGAATTAAAAAAAAAAAAGACACTTAGGCTAAATTATTGGTCTTGGACTGGTCTCTACATTGTTTCCATTTAGTATGGTCTCAGTATGACCTATGCAGGAGTGGAAATTCTTGAAGGGGCATGTTGAAGAAATAGAGTATTTCAAGTACACTGCAAAATAATATTTGAAAAAGATTCACATGGAAATATAATTAGGCATATTTCAAACCTTGTACAGAATACATTCACTTGAATCATACCCACAAAACATAACAGGTCTTGTTTATGAATAGTCTTGACTTAGGGAAAAATGAGCTCATTAAAAACACTGGAGGTGATACTAGCACCTACAAGTTGAAGCAAATGATTAAAAAGCACATCACACCTGTCCTTCAGTGTAACCTCACTTTTACCTTCACAGCACTGATGACATCTTTAAAAACTTAAGATCTTTGTAGGAGTATCCAGAAAATCAAGCTCAACTGTTTTGTATAAGAAATGTTTCCATTAATCTCAAAAGGTGTTGTGCAATGAGCAACTGAAAGAGATTTTTTGCATCGTTGTGTAGTATCAAAACACAACGGCAGTTTTTTTAATTGTATATTAATAGATCTTTTATGTTATGCAGTATAATGATAATTAAATGACTTTGTTTACACCAGACATAAATCCTGGCAGCAACATTAATAGCAGTTCTGTTTGCATAAAACCAACATTACATGGAAACAGCATACCTAACATGAATAGGTCAGAGATTTTTTTTTTTGGACTTACCAACAGTAATATTTTCTTTCTTCCTATTTTTTCTTTCATTTCTCAAACATTTCTTAGTCACTTTCCATGAATATATGCATTTCTCGCTACATATATGCACAGGAATAGAAATTGCAAAAACATTGCACAATCCCTATAATGTATTTTATGTTGAATAGATTCAACAATAAAAATAAAACCCATACAATATGCATTTAGACTTTTGCCTAGAGACTTCAGACTAGATTTTTGCCCTCTAGAACAATTTCATATATTTTTTACATAATGATATTATTATTATGTAAAAAAAAATATAAAATTGTACTAGACAAATGATTAAAAAGATTACGTAACTTGTGGTTACAGATGTTGCACAAGATTCAAAAGCCTGTCTGATGCTGTGTGTTGACCGCAGACAATATAGTAAATTGTTTTGTGTGTGTTTGTGTGCAGTGATATACAATAAAATTAATCACAATTACAACCAATTCCAAAATAATTGTGCTGCGGGGTAAAATGTAAGTAAAAACAGAATGTAAAGATTAAAAAAAAAATCTAATAAACCCATATTTTATTCACAGTAGAACACAAACATATCAAATGTATAAACTGAGTGAAATGTACTATTTTCAAGAAAAAAATTATTCTGAATTCGATAATTAGGTTAGTTGGCAAAGGAGCAGTAACTTGACAGGGTATAAAAAAAGAATCTTAGAAAAGCAGAATCTCTCTTAGAAGTAAAGATGCACAGTGTTTCACCAATTTAAAAAAAGTAATTTCATAATATTCCTCGACATCAAATTGCAAAAGCTTTGTATATCTCTCTCATCATCTATAGTATGTAATATGATAAAATAATCTGGAGAAATCTGTGTAGGACTTCAGGCCCTTAGATCACACTGCTTTAAAAATCAGGAATGTTTCTGCTATGGAATCACTGTATGGGCTCAGAAACACCTCCAGGAAGCACTGTCTGTAACCACAGTTTTCTATGTCATCCACAAATGCAGGTTAAAGCTCAATCATGAAAAAAAAAGCCAGATGTGAATATGATCCAGAAATACCATAGTCTTCTCTTAAACAAAGCTCAATTAAAATGGACTGAGAGAAAAGTGGAAAGGTGTCCTGAGGTCGGACAAATAAAATTTTTTATTTGGAAACCATGGACTGTGTCCTCTGTACTAAAGAGGAGAAGGACCGACCGGCTGCTAATCAGAGTGCAGCTCAAAAGCCTGCATCTATGATGGCATGAGAGTGCATTAGTGCCTATGGAATGGGCAGCTTTCACATTTGGAAAGGCTCCATGCTGGATTTAGAGCAACAAATACTTCTATCCAGACGATTGTTTTTCACAGGAAGGCCTTACCAATTACAGCAAGACATTGTTAAACCGCTTACTGCATCTATTACAACAGCATGGTTTTTAAGTAGAAGGGCCCGTTCGCTAAACTGGCCTGTCTGCAGTCTAGACCTTTTAACATCGTAAAACATTTAGCACCTCATGAAATTAAAAATACAATAAAGAAGACCCAGGACTGTTTCGCAGCTTGAATCCTGTATCAGACACGACTGGGACAACATTCCTCTCCCAAAAGTTAAGCAACTGGTCACTTTCAGATGTATTTGAACTGTTGTTGAGGGTATGCTACAAAGCAGTAAACATGGCCATGTTGTGGCCATCAAATTCAAAATTAGCACATATTTTTCTTTCAAGTGGTTCATTTCCTCAGTTTAAACATTTAACATTTTTCATTTTCTATTGTAAAAAAATTAATAATTTACAAATAAATAATTACATCTGAGTTTGAGATTTGCAAATGATTGCATTCGGTTTTCATATTTTAGGAATTGGAGTTGTAGGAGCATAATTTGTACAATGTTTTTTTACCTCGAGTCTTCAGTAAGGCTGTAATTTCCTGAGCACCAGCTTTGTAGACTGACAGATCGAGTGTCCCCGAGGCCGCATCTTTCAGGAGAGTTCGTGCCGTTTCAAAACTGTCATTCATAGTTGTCGCAATCACACCTGTCGGCCCACGCTTTACCCAGCCACTGCAGTACAGCCCTGCATACACACAAACAAGCACACACAAGTTTATTTTGCTGATGAAAATCGGCCGAGACCACACAAATAAATAACAAACATCCAAACATCGCAGGATTACATGCATCACCAGAGGTGGAAAGCGAAACTAAATATTCTACTCAGGTAAAAGTAAGATAACATAAGATAATATATACCTTTATTCATCCCACAGTGGGGAAATTTGTGTTACATCAGCAAAGAAAAGAGAAATGTGCATAAGAAATGTGCATATACAGTGAGGAAAATAAGTATTTGACCACCCTGCTATTTTGCAAGTTCTTCCACTACTGGTACAGCTAATGACCTCAAACAGGTGCATCTAATTTAGGATAATAAATCTAGTGGAGGTGGACATTTTAAAGGCAGACTAACAGGTCTTTGAGGGTCAGAATTCTAGCTGATAGACAGGTGTTCAAATACTTATTTGCAGCTGTATCATACAAATAAATAGTTTAAAAATCATATCTTGTGATTTCTGGATTAATTTTTTTTAGATTATGTCTCTCACAGTGGACATGCACCTACGATGACAATTTCAGACCCCTCCATGATTTCTAAGTGGGAGAACTTGCAAAATAGCAGAGTGTTCAAATACTTATTTTCCTCACTGTATATTTAAAAAGTAGAAAACATAATACAGTATATACAACACAATGTATGAATACAAAAGAAGAAAAGTGACCACCATTAATTAGTTACGCTATCAAACATATTGCACATAGGTAAAATTGCACTATAGGTTTTAAATTATTGTTATTGCACATTTATTGCAAAAATAAAAACTTAATTGTTATTATTGCACAGTTTAGTAAACAGTAATAGTGTATATTTTTGGTGACTGGTTTACTGGGAGCAGCTCTGATTGTAAAGTCTAATAAATCAGGGAGAAAAGACCGTCCGTATCACTTCTTCAAACATTTAGGGTGTAACAGTCTGTCACTGAAGGAGCTGCTTAAAGATGAAACTGTTTCATACAGGGGGTGAGAGTCCTTTTGCAGTAATGACTACAATAATTACCATCCTCCTTTCTCCCACCTCCAGTACAGTGTTCAGGGAAATCCCCAGGACTAAGCTGGCCTTCCTGATCAGCTTGTCCAGTCTCTTACTTTCTGCATCAATGTACTGTTCCCAGGATGTTTACTGATAATTAAGTTTCTTTGTGCCTACAGAAATCCACCACAAGTTCTTTTGTCTTCCACACATTTACCCGGAGGCAGCTCCTTTGGCACCATCAAATCTGATGATTTGATCTGACTAAGAGTGCACTGGCTTGTGCCTCCCTAATGGCTGAGGTTGGTTCCCTGACCGGGGATCGAACCCGGGCCGCAGCGGTGAGAGCGCCGCATTCTAACCACTAAACCACAACTCGTTTTTTTCCTCCCCTTTGCATTATTTTTATTTATTCATTTATTTTAACTTACGGATGTTTTAAAATGTATATAAGTACAAAATACTTCAAACAAAACAAGTAAAAGTTAAATTACAGATTTTAAAAGTTATTTAAAAAATTTGAAGTACAAAAAAATTAATATGTAGACACGAGTAAATGCAATTCGTTACACCTCTGTGTATCACATAAAATGTGTATCATATATTTGCATATAATTATAGGAGTATTTCATTTTGTTATGGTCTACACTATTCCCACACCCACACCTGTCCCCTTACCATTGACACTTTCTATAAAGTTGACCACACTTGACTAATAAAATTAAGCAGAAAGCAGATCATTACGTTTAATTTAATTTGACTGATTTATTCATTTTCTATGAAGAAAAAAAACCACCCAAATTACACCTGATTTTACCAAATGTAGTAATTGCACTAAACATAAATGTGTTTTCAACTGTTTCAGGGATTTTGTATGGTCTTGGTATCCTGTCAGATGCAATCTCATGACTTTACAGTCATTAATTATGTTTTGTTTATATTTTTAATGAGGACTTCAAAGTCTTGGATAACAGCAAGCTTTTGTTTTCTTTCATTTAAACAGTTTAGCAACACTTTTGTATTTACTGTCATTCTTTTGAAACCACATAATGTGTGCAGTGTGACGGCAAATCACATTCCAATCATTTCTAATTCCCATTTAGACAAAGCCCTTTACAGTATAGTTGTGGTCATTTTGAGTCAGTACGTGTTCCATCATAAGAACAGCGCACAGACTTGTGACCTACTAATGTCTAAGCCCTAAAATATGCACTTACAATAAAGTTCAAGTCAGAGAATTTTCATCTCGGAAAATTATATGGTGTTTGCTTATTCCATGTAAATTTCAAAAGAATTTCTATCAATCAAATGTAAAAAAAAAAAAAAAAAAAGGTGTCTCAAATAAGACCTTAATTTAAAACAGATTTTGGTTTTGAATTAAACCCTGCTGACATCTGTATATAGGAGAGAGTCATGCAACAGGCAGCAGGCAAACATCAGGCAAACAATTGTACATTCCTATCAAAGGGCCACCCTAGTAGACTGTGTTTTCCCCCCACACACACTTTTACTGTCCTCTTACCCGCTGTATGCAACACTCTGCCCATGTTGTTGGGCACTGTGAAAGTGCGAGGGTCGAAAGGCACAGTGGGATCAAGAGGTAGGCTCTTATAGCCAATGCTGCTGATGAGCAGGCCACACTCTACGTCCTGGGTTTGTCCTGTGGGCAAAGCACGAGCCTCCTCTCCTGAACCCTTGGTACACATACAAGAAACAACTCAAAACTTTACCAGCAATATCACCACATATACATATATAACATATAAGTCCTACTGGTCATACTGATTTGGATTCACATTCATGTAGATTTTGAACATTGGACCTCTACAAATGTTTAAAGGCTCTGGCATGGGGAAGTTGGTGTTGGGTCTATGATGTTGTTTTATTTTCAATTTCATGAGTTGCTCAGTAGCTCCTGGTTCCACAAAGTCAACTGACTGTATAAGACTGTAGAAAGGACATTACTTATAATTACACACACTCTGGTACTCATGGTAGTTCTCACTCTCCAGTGTTTTGTATTGTTTTAAGATTTATTATTGCACCTTTGATATCAGCCAAATGAGGATCGGTTCCCCTTTTGAGTCTGGTTCCTTTAAAGGTTTCTTTCTCATTCATCTGGAGAGTTTTTCTTTGCCACAGTCATGCCAGGTTTCATCATAAATACACATAATTCACTTAAATTATTATGCTCTGTAAAGCTGCTTTAAGACGATGTCAAATTGTGAAATGCACAATAATAAACTTGAACTTGATCAAAATATAATTTGATAAATTGATATAAATTTCTCTTTCGGTAGTTGAGATTTCCAAAAATGCACATGAAACTCTGACAGAATTCCTGTTGTACTGTTGTGCAAGCTTGCTTGTGAAATGACTTACAATTATTTTTTTTTTAAACAATAAATGGTTGGTTTAAATAAAAATAAATATATATAAAAATAAAATGGAATAAATCTAATTAATGGAATAAATCTAATTAATGCAATAAATGCTTATATTAAATTGATTGAGTAATTAATTAAATTAGCAAAATTGAATTGATTAAATAAAACTAAATAAATAGAAAAATGTAATTAAGTGAAATAGTTGACATTTGTTAGACCCCAATTGGTTAATACCGTTAGGTTAAGTGTATATAAATGTGTGTGTATTTTTACATTTTACATTTAATAATTACTTTTTCTAAAAGACATTTTCTCTCCGGTCCTGTATCGAAAGGGTTTGGTACGAATACGTGTACCGTTACACCACTAAGAAATACTCACCTCAAGCTTGTTAACAGCTAAACGAATCCCTGCTACTTTTTTCCCATCTGCATCTGGAAGCACTTCCACAGGACTACGCAAAAAACGAAAACCCCAACGTTTACATGTATTTTGTCCCCCTTCATTTACTTTTAATGTCATCAGCATCAACTCAGTTAGTCTCTTCCGGGGCCTGGGAAGACCTACATGAACAGAAACACACACAAGATTATAAATTGAGCTACAGTTTTGCTGTGTAAAAAAACATGTTTAAAGGCAAAGGTTCAGTCAAAGTAAAGTAGAGAAAATAAATCGTTCTAAAACAACAAAAAAATTACACCTTAATAAAACAGTGTAATATGGCACAATACATATACAAATACAATACACTATATACTGAATAAGAATACAGAATGCAGTGGGTCCAAAGGCCCAATAGCATTAATGCAATCGCTTTTGCATTATTTTCTAAGTTAATACAACAATTTTCATTACAAATTATATTAACGACATAACTGTACTTTGGAAGTACTGACGTGTTTTAATTTGGTTTGTTCCCTTTCTGTTTTAATGACGATATGCACTCGGGCTGGCATTAACTGTCATTAAGTTAAAATATTATGGCTCCTTTTACAATATTTGTTTAAACCCATGAGGAGAATCTGAGCAGTTCCACTGATCAAGTTCACACATTTGCTTACATTTAAATAGGGACCTAGAAACAGTGCAGAAACTTCAATATGAAACATTCAAGGTATTGTCCATTTATGTTCTTTTCCATTTTGTTTCCAACTGTAACAAAACCCTATTTCTATGTTGAAAGAGAATGACTGATATGTAGATGGGCAGACCGACGGGCAGACCGACAAACAGATAGAGAGACTAGAAAATAGTGCTATGAAACTTCTATTCAATTAAATTTTACTTTTCTTTTTAAATATTTTACTATTTCAGGAGGAAGATACTATGAAAATTCTCTTTCTTTTAAATCCACTAATAGCTACCAAAATGTCTAAACAAACCAAGCAAACTAAACACAAACGACTACATTGTTATAATGTAAACTTGGTTTTGGAGATACACACACTATCCCACACATGCTCAACCATGCATACAAACGTTTAGATTAATCACAGTTTGGTGGTTCAGGTGCTTTAAATAAACAACTCCAGTCATGGTTATTGTAAAACACTGAATAAACTGAATAACAAAAGTATAGTGCTCCATTCAATGTGTTACATGGTTGTTGCACTTTGAAATGCACAGCTGTGAGCCATTAAAAGGAGTGCCATTAGCATCACAAGACAACTACCTATGATTGTAAAAAAAAATATACAGCACTTCCTTTTAGATTTGTTTTAGCTCAGTAATGATAAGTTAATTACAAGTTTCTTCCTTAGATAAGGCCAATCAGCTGAGAAACGATTCTGAATTGGAATGAGTCTTACCATAAGGAAATCAATCGTGAAGACTGCATTCGTTGCTAAATATAAAACTATGAATAATCGAGCATTTCATTTACGACAACAGGAATTTTGCAAAAAGATGCCAACTTTTTACTTGTACGTACTGCACCAGGTAACATGCCTACCTCAGGCCAATTCTTATTTGTATTGATCAGCAGGTCAAAGTTCTCATCTGTGAATTACTACATTTAACTATATACTTTTATATAAAGACTATAACTTTAGAAATATGAATTAGACTCTAGTTCTAAATACAAACTCCACGACTTACTTTAGTGCTGTTACATACACACATCACATCATATTCACTCTGCGGTTCTTAAGCTCCTGATGCCACAAACATAAAATGGCAGTCATTTTGTTTTTCCCTTTCATCACACCAACGATAAGTTCAAACACTAGACATAACTGTTATTTCTACTATATATTTTAGATTTTGGGGAAGAAGCACATATGACTGAAAAAGTCAGGTGACCCAATCCTTTTATGCGTATAGTTTGTCTACATCAGCATATTGTATGCATTTACATTTACAAAAGTGCTTTGAAGTTTCAATCAATAAATACATTCAGATGCTGGTTTAAGCCATAGACTAAGAATACCACCAGTCTAAACCTGGGAAAGAACATAGAAGTACTGCTGAAAGAAGACCTGTATTTTTCGGACTATAAGCCGCTACTTTTTTCCCACGCTTTGAACCCTGTGGCTTAAACAACGTAGTGGCTAATATATGGATTTTTCCTGGGTTTTCCCGGTTTCACAAGCAAAAAACTGAGCCCCATAACATTAGACCAACGAAATTGCCGAACGGGTAAAGGTGAACCAATGAAACTCTTTATATTAAATCAGATGCGCTCCCACTGGGGTGTCAAACTCAGTGAGTAATTATTTTTGGCCCGCGAGATTATATCAAATGTGTATTAGAGCTGCCCGCCAGTGTATAGCGCATACACCGCTAATACTACAAATCCCAGAATGCTTTGTTAGTGCGCAGGCGCGTCTGTCGAGACAGCTAAAAAACTCCTCGTACTCAGTGCTGAATTTACCCGGAGATTTAAAGACTTTGAATCCCAGAAATGCATATTTGATCTGCTCAGTTATCCGTTTGTGGTTGACTTGGAAAGCGCACCAACCAACCTCCGAATGGAGCTGATTGAACTGCAGTGTAGAGACACACTCAAGTGAAAGTACGACTCTGTGTGTGCTGCACAGTTTCCTCTCCGACACACTGCTCCAACTCTGTGCCCAAGCTGCTCAAACACTCTCTATGTTCAGCAGCACATATCTGTGTGTGTAACTGTTCTCTTTAATGAAGATGAACAAAACACCACTCAAGAGTCTCACTGATGAACATTTTCACTCAATCCTGAAGATTTTCTGAGCTCAGAGCCTAAACCCAGACATGATGCACTTGTATCTAAGAAGAGATGCAGGAATCTGACTTCAACCAATCAGAGTCAATCAGAGTGTAAAAACTGAGCTCGAATGTATGTCTTTATGCACTTTTTCTACTCTAAGGCATGAACTGTTAAAGGTTGAATGATTGCTTTTTTTAAATGAAGGAAATTATTATTATTTTTGGTTGTTTTGTTGTTGCCCTGTGAAAAAAGGAATTAGAAAATCTAGAGAGAGAAAAAGAGAGAGAGACATAATAAGAAACGAATACCACTGATGTGTGTTTTATTTCAAATTTAATTTCTAATGTGTTTATAATATTAAACTTTGGTTGTTCCAGATTCAATGTTTATGCAAAACTAAAGTTTGTTTCCATATGAAAAGGTTCAACATTACACATCTGGAGAGACGGAAAACATGCACAATTTCAGTACATTTTTCAATAAATATTGAGTTTGGCCCATGACTTCGCCCCAGTTTTTAATTTTGGCCCACTGTGAATTTGAGTTCAACACCCCTGGTCTACAGGAAATGCGAATCATTCGTCATGCTGAAAACAACCGGGCATGAAAAAAACACACTTCACCGGTGTTCTGAGCTGCACGGCATCGGGAGAAAAGCTTCACCGATGGTGATTTTTAAACGCACGACGATGCCAAAAGATAAACTCCCGAGAGAAATTGGTGTGAAAGGAAGGAGGAAGACAGTGAACAATGACTTTCTTGGTAGGCTACTGTTTAGATACAAGCCATGTAACAGACACTGTCTTTCGTTGAAGCCTGTGTAAAGTTCATTAGTTTCAGTGTAGGCAATAAAAATCTTTGTAAAATTCAGTGGGTGCGGCGTATATTTGGGTGCGCTTAATAGTCCGAAAATTACGGTAGGTCTTCTCACATAATATGAAGACTGCAAGTATGTACCTATTACCTTGATGTCAAACTACTCACCCATAATTAATTAATTAATGTATTTGACTTAACCATATTTCCTTTTGTAATGCTAATATGCACCACATTGTTTTCCATTCCCTGTACAGTGGTTATGTTGCACAATGTTGCATAATGAGTCTGGAAATTATACTGAGATAGTGACATATATTGAGAGTATAGTTTAATTTGACTTTATTTAAAAAAAAATAAAGTATATTTTAAATGTTCAGAAATCTTTTATGTTGTAATTCTCAGAAACACTGTACCTTTTACTATAAACTTTTGGTATGGTTGAACTAAATGATACAAAACCAGTACAACAACATTGTTCCTGAAAGGTACACTAGGCCTTCATTAAAAAAAGCCTTGACTAGATCTTTCATAAAGAATTTACCTAATGGAAACCATATGCAAAAACCATGTGAGGAGAAAGAGGTTTTATGTAGTACCTGGCGTTCAATTTACTCAAAAAAAAAATAAAAAATTAAAAATAAATTTAGCTCAGAACAGTTAAGCCACTGTTCTAGTCTGCAAATCTGCCAAACCCTTGCCATGACCACAATGTTTAGTCTGTATATAGATGGTGTGATTTATTATATAAATATATACTGACACTATTCAAGAAAACCGCATGAAGATCAATTTCATCCAGTTTTAAAGGGCTTGGGAGAGATGTTTAAAAGAACAATTTTTATTATTTTATTAATTTGCCAATGATCAGGTAAATTTGAAGTTTTTAGCAAAAGTCAAGGGCATAATAAATATTTGTCAAATTACTCAGCATCCTTCTTTTGTAATAAAGCTAATAAGGTTCCCTCTCAGTTGCTCATTTTCTACAGAAATAAAATGAAATAAGTTACCAGGCATCCTCAGAATAATATTTTCCTCTCTTCTATTTTTTTATTATTCCTGGATAAAACGGCAGATCAGATCAGTCTTGCTATCATGAAAACCAAAGAAGTGGAAAAAAAATTAGAAGCTTTTATTCTAACTAGAAGCAGTGTTACATCCAAATAGCAGTGTTGCATCCAAAATCATTTTTGTCATTTCCCTCTAATATGCTTCATTATTAAACTACTCACTGTCTAGACTTGGTCACTGGACCATATTTTCCATGCTATTTGTTTTATTACTAGCCCTGGGATTAGACTTGTAGACAGACAGATGCTGTTCCAACAACTTAAATGCAAACCAGAGGTGGGACTTAAGTAGATTTTTATGGTTTCAGTACTTTATTTATTTTTACTTTCACTCATTACATTTTTACACAACATTCTGTACTTTCTACTTCTTAAATTTTTAAAACAGACTCGTAACTTAAGTTTTAATTAATTTGGTAAAATATCTATTTTTTAATAATCATTTTCAGCCCATCAACCCATTTCCTCTCATTCCAAAGGCTTTTTTAATCTACTGCTGGTGTATCATTTCCTGGCTCTCACACACCACTATGGATGGGAGATACCAATCATTTTCTTTTCGATCCGAAGTACTTTTAAGACAAGTATCGTCGATAATGATACCTCTTTGAAATATGTATAAAATGTTTAAATAAAAATATTACTGTTAAAAAAAATGTCCAGTTGAAATATTTATACTGATATGCAGTGTAATATTCTGCTCCACATAAAACATGTCTGAAACAATCTGTATGGTATAACGTATAGCGCTCTGAAATGATTCGGCCAAAAAATCCGTCTCAAGTCAGAAGATGGGGGTCGTGTCTGTGTTGCTTCCTCTGCTCTCCTCAGCTGTACTCAGTCGTGCTCTATAGGTTGTTTTACTTTTACATGCTTTGTCAAATATGTGGTATTAGCACATTTCCTTGACATGTCATATGAAGCTTTATCATTGTTAACTAAAGTGAAATAACACAGATTATGCTTAAACCTGTGCCAACTGTGCTCTGAGTGAGGGAACACTGTCATGATAAGCGTTGGTACAGCAGAAGATAAAGTTCTCATTGACATTCCTATTATAAAAATAAGTATTAATAATATTTATATACAATATAGCATGTTAATATTATTAAATATTCTGGTCACTTGTTAAAAAAAAAAAAAAATAGGATTGATCTATCTTAAATAAAATATCGATACTTCAGGATCAATCTGCCCATCCCTACACACCACAGATGTAGGCTAGTTTAGGAGGCAATGAGCAATGCAAAAGGCCACAAGAAGTATGGGGTTAATGTGGATGAGACAGAGGGAGTCAGAGATATAAACATGACTGAGAACAGAAACATTCCTGATAAACTGATCATCATCATCTTTTCTCTGCTTGTGTTTTACATGGTGGATGTTTCGGCCTGGATACATTCATTAGGTAACCGAATTTGGGATTCATTTTGTATTAATATATTAATTAGGGCTGTCAAAATTAACGCTGTAATAACTGCCCAAATTTGCGTGATTGATGCAGCACGCATTTTTGTTTGACCAGAACACATTCGTTTATCCATAATGTCCTTTCTTACACAGATATAAAAAAAAAAAAAAAACTCCACCGAAAAAAATGTTTTAATCACTAAACTGAATGATTTTACTGAGGTTTCATGATTATGATGCACAAAATTTACCCTCTGGGGGTCGAAATTTTTGTGGTAATTTGTCCTCATAACACCGAAACAAATATAACTAACTCTGTCAATTTGATCATACTGATCGCACAGATAAGAGCAATACATCATTCAAATCTGTAAATGTTCTACCTTTATTTGTATACACTCATAACAACAAACTCTCTGCCGTCTCGTCATCTCTCTTCACAGACATAAATAAATTAACTTGAATATCAGTAAATATTTGCCTTACAGACATGACTAAATATTTAAATAGAAAGCTGGAAATGTCTACTTTCAAATAACCCACATCAAATATTCTCAATAATTATATTAATAATAAATATTCTCTGATTATGAAATCGGTATGAAAGTTAGAAGTGGTACAGTTTCTCCGTTATCACCTTATTAACTGTTGGTGTTGAAACATAGCAAAGGTTTGGATGATTTATGTCATTTAAAACACCATAATTACTTTAAAACATACAGAATATTTGTCTTCATGCTCTTTGTTGATTATGGTTTCACTAATAATAAACATACACTCCATATTTCTCCATGCTCATATTGATTAGAGGATAAAAAAAATTGGAAAGTAATAATTCAAGATACATTTAGAACAGATAAAAAAAAAATGTGCGAATAAGTTGCGATTAATCATGTCATGACAAGCATGTGATTAATTGCGATACATTTTTTATTTTAATCGCTTGACAGCCCTAATATTAATATGATGTGAGGTCCCAATACCAGCGTTACACTAAAACAGGTAGTAGTAATGGCTACTTTTTGCTACATTTTTACTTTTTGTCAGAGTTTTGCTGTAACTTGAGTAAAAAAGTGCAGTCAGTACTTCAACTTTAGTACTTTAGTATTTTAAAACACGAGTATCTGTACTTCTACTTAAGTGATGGAGGTGTGTACTTTTGCCACCTCTGCTGCAAACACATTTATTCTTTATTCAGGTTTAGATTTAGTGAACCTTTACCGGCTTGTCAATTACATGACGTTATCACAAGCTTTATCTTGTGGAATGGCAAGTTTAACACCACTTAAGCCTTTACTATCTATGCATCTTCCACAATGTTTGAAACAGGTGTAAACATGAAAAAAAAGCAACTCGGTTCAAAAGTGCTTGACATGACATGCCTGAGTTTATTGTCATGATGAATTGTAGCAGTTATAGTTTCAAATTACACCAATGTTGTTTATCCAGTTTACTTCAAGTGATCAGATCAAGTCTGCGGATCACACAACGCACGAGAACTTTACAACCGGTGCTGCATGTTTATGTGAAATGTAATGGTTCATTTTTTTATATGCTAAATATTTATGTGGAGTAAGTATGTAAGTATGTTTAAGTATGTCTGTGTTTAGTGCACATACCTTTCAAAACCTCAGCTATACCCTCAAAGTCACTTGGGAGCATGTCAGCTTTAGTTTCAGGCAGGTTAATCATTTCTCTCACTTCCTGAAATAAAATCAGAAACAGAAACAGCTTTATAACCAATTATGTTTACACACTGAAGGAATATTTCTGTCACCTTCTGTCACATTCTGTCTGGGTGTTCAAGTAAGTGCATAAATAAGCTTCAGTTAGTTCAGAATGCAGCAGCAAGAGTCCTCACTAGATCTAGAAAATATAACCACATCACCCCTGTTTTAATCAGTCTACACTGCTCCAAATTAAATCTCGCACTGTTTACAAAATACTACTACTGACGTTTAAAGCACTTAACTGCAGTATCTGAGTGAAATACTTTATCATTATGATCCCCCACACCTACTTAGATCAAAAGGTGCAGGCTATTTGTTGGTACCTCAACTAATAAAGACTACAGCAGGAGGCAGATCTTTCTCTTATAAAGCCCCACAGTTATGGAACAACATTCCAATTAGTGTTCAGGACTCAGACACATTCTCAGTGATCAAGTCAAGGCTAAAAACCTATTTATTTAGTCAAGTCTTTTATCAGTAGGTTTTTCTTAGGTAAAGAATTAGATCTGGAAGAATCATGAATAGTGCGTTCGCTAATCTGGGATATTTGTATGCTGTCGTCCCCTCACTCTCACACGTTTACTCAGGTTTGTTGACGCTGGTGTGGTGGGTCATCTCTTATTCCAGAGATCCCTCATGTGTGTATTACCTTCTGGCTCTCCCTTTTAGTTATGCTGCCATAGCGAGTCCTGCCGGAGTCCCCAATTGCACAGTAACTTTCATACAACAATAAGGATACTTAATAATCCATATCCTTTTTCTCTCTGCCAAACCTCTTCTCTCTGTTGAATATATGCAACATTATGCAATGTTGCATATATGGAAATGGAGACAGAAAACTTTCCACCAACTTTCCAGCAGATCTATGGACTGCTCAGAATAAAAGTTTTCCGTGGGAGACACATGTACGATGCCATCGCAGCGGAGATAGAGAGAAAATTTACAGCTCATTTGCTCTTTGTGGGAAGATAAACTGCCACGGTCACTGATAATAGCGCGAACTTTGTAAAAGCGTTCAGAATGTTTCAAGCTGATGATGAAGCAGAGAATGATGTAGACGAGAACGAGGTCATATTTACGGAATTGCACGATGTTTTATGTGATGACAGTGAAAGGTATGTTCTCCCTCCACATCACCGGTGTGCAGCCCACACCCTTAACCTTATATACACGAACGATAGTTACATTCCTGACGGCGAAGGCAGATTGAAAAGCAGTGTACGGAAGTGCGACTGGAAAGTGTTCAGCCTTGTGGTCAAAAGTTAGTCAATCATCTTATTATTGTTCTTATTATTGTTCTCTAAGAAGTTATTAAGTATTTTAAATGTTTAAGCCATGTCTTTTGCCCTAATATAACTTATTTCCAAATGGCAATTATCTATATTACACCTGTTACACCTGTAAGGCGTGAAAGAGATACAAGTAACGCAAAAGTCATATAACATTACTTTCCATAAAAAGTAACTAAGTAACGTAATTAGTTACTTTTTTGGGGAGTAACTCAATATTGTAATGCATTACTTTTAAAAGTAACATTGCCCAACACTGTTTATAGTCTATTCAGTGCAGAAAGTACAGACATAATAACAAAATATAAGTAAAACAGACACAAATTGAATAATGCACTATTTACAAAAACAGAAATCTCGTTTAAATAAATGCACATATGTTATTTACAAGTGTGCATTAACAGAAGTACCATTTAGATTCTAACTATAAGGACAGACGATGAGACAGAAGACAGGTTACATTCCACATAATATTTGGTTGGGACATGTTGGTATTGTATTCCTTATTTTTATAGCGTGTAATTCCAGAAGAAAAGCTTCATGGAAAATCATGAATTTTGTACTCAAACATTAGTCTGTATGTCTAGCCCTGGAACCTCAAAACTTATTTATCCCACATGGGTAATCAAAATCAAGTGTGGGTCATGTCTATCAAGGCTTTTAAATGCTTCTTTAAATGTCTTTAAATTAAAAAAAAAATAAAAAGTGTGCAGGTCCAAAAACAATACAATTTTCAAAATGTAAAAAAAAATAATAATATAAATTTATTTTAAAAAGGCACAAATTTAGCTTGAGACTGAAAAAGGTTTCTGTTGAGGGTATATATATATATATATATATATATATATATATATATATATATATATATATATATATATATATATATATATATATATACATATACAGAATTAGGCCACTTAGCCACTTACATAAAACTATTGGCAAAAATAATGAGGAATGATGAATCTTGCAAAATGAAATGGAAAAATTATTATTATTATTATTTTTTTTTTTAAATGAAGAGAATATGAAACAGACAAATAGAGAAAATAAAAATTGAAATAGAGTGAAAAAGAGGCAGAGATTTAGACAAAAAGAAAGAGGAGAAATAAATGCTGACACTGACAAACTCTTATACTGTACCTTTATGGTACATGCAATTTGGAGAGGTCCTCTTCTTCCAACAATCAACACTCTGTTCACCCGACTGGCTTTGAGAGACTGCAGGGCCTGTTCAGTAATGTCGGTTTTCTGCCAAAAAAAATACACCCAATAAGACTTTTATTCACCCCTCTCTTTAGAATACATGAGTAAAGTCAGCTTTACTGCTTTTGGCAAAAATATATATTCATCTTTTTTTCTCTTCTATACGTCATGTGCTAGAGTAGCCTTGTAAAAGTTCAACCACAGGTGCTGTGTAAAGAGAGAAATGTGTCCAGAAGCATTCATTGATTTAGGAAAGATCTGAAATTCAAACCATGATATAATTACACTTATTTAAATAAATGAATCACATAAAAATATAAAACTAGTACCCGGTTGATTCACTGATATTTCTAAATTATTTCTTATTGTTAATGATAGCTTCTATGTATTATGTGTTGTGCAGCCACCTTTAAATAATCCAGTGGAGACAAGAGGATTCTGGCAACATCCAGTGCCACGTTTCCCTGTCCCAGAACCACAGCTGTCTCACAGCTCAGATCCGGACACAACTGCATGAGAAACATGAACCAAACCAACAGCAGGTTGTCTGAACAGTTTTCTGTAAAGGCTATTACATGTTCATCTATTTAGAGCTGTTGCATAGAAGAAATATGGTTTGTTTTTGCCCTGTCCAATTTCTGGGAAAATTTAAATGCAAATACAGCAAAAGACACACACAGACATGCAAACAAAGACAGACACACAGACATACACACAAACACACACACAATCCATCAAAGGCAATTATATTATATTATATTATATTATATTATATATTATATATTATATTATATTAAACTTTATTGTCATTGTGCAGAGTACATGTACAGAGCCAATGAAATGCAGTATATAACAAAGCATAAAACAAATGGTTATTACATTTACTCTTTATTACATCAAATATCATGCTCGTCTACTGATGACACCCACCCTATCCTCATAAAATCACAGAATCTCAGACACAAGGAGGTTTTGTGGCACCACCTAAAATCTGAAAGAAGGAAAAAATCTAAAACTGCAACATCTGTATCCACTTTTGTTCTGTTCATAGCCAATCCACCAAGAGGATTATGTGGAGCAGGTTAGAGTAAAAATAAAAGAAAATAATAAGGAACAAAAACCTGTAAAATAAATTAGAAGCTCAGATAGACACAGGAAGACCATGTGAACCACCATTGAGACAGTGACTTTCATCAAGTGATGTTTAAATTTGAAACATGACCCTGGAGGCTACTTACTTAGTGGTTTAAAATTGGTTTAAGAGTTACTTTTAACTTTTAATTAAGAAGTAAATGAATTACATAGACAATAAATATTGGTTTGCTCGAGATAAATGCTCTAGTGCACTGTTAAAATGGCAGTTAATTATTACCTCTTGATTGCTTGGAAGTCCATTGTACCATCCCACAAAGTCTCTGGCTGAGAACACACCTTCAAGACTTTCTCCAGACACTCTCATAGACCGATTCCCATCTGCCCCATAACTCTGAACAAATACAAAGCAAGCATGTCTAAATGAGGTATTGGAAAATGGATTTGAGCACCTGAAAATATAAAGCAATAAAAGTATAAAATAATTCTCACAAGTACAACCGCGTGGTAGGCATTCTTTAGTTCCTCCACGCTGATGTCCATGCCTACACCAACATTGCCAAAGAATGAACAGCGTTCATGCTGGGCCGTCTGTGTGAATGTGTTAATGACATTCTAAAATAAAATGTAAAGTAGGGAAAAAATAATTATTAACCATACAAATATTTAATTCTTGTATTGTCTATATTGTCTTGTATTCTCTCATATAGTCTGTTTTGTCTTGTATAATCGAAGCAAAATGTATTATGTTATTTATGTCTGTACATAAATAATGAGAGGCACCAACAGCTGGAACCAAATTCCTTGTGTCTGTCATCACATTAAACCTGATTCTGATATGCTTATGTTCATGACTCTTAATCTCATAAATCTTGGGTTTAAGCTCATCAATAAGAATTAAGGATGTCCTCATGGAAAAAGAGTATTTACGAAGTCCACAGTATATATTTTTTAACACTACAATAATGTGGTCGCTTATTAAACGTTTTTACTTATTATTAGAATTGCAGAGAGTGTGGT
This sequence comes from Silurus meridionalis, assembly GCF_014805685.1. NCBI lineage: Eukaryota > Metazoa > Chordata > Actinopteri > Siluriformes > Siluridae > Silurus > Silurus meridionalis. The sequence continues at coordinate 20,483,676 of NC_060890.1, forward strand.
TTATCCTTTTTGGGTAAAAATGAATAAAAATTTGTATTAAAACAAACTTTCTTTCGGCTTTTCCCATCAGGGGTCGCCACAGCGGATCCTCCGCATGCTTGATATGGCACGTTTTTACGCTAAATTCCCTTCCTAACGCACCCTTCCCTCCCCATTTATCCGGGCTTGTGCAACCCTAATGGCTGGGGTCGGTTTCCTGACCGGGGAACGCACCCGGAGCGCAGCGGTGAGAGCGCTGCATCCTAACCACTAGACCACCAGGGAAATCAACATTTTTATTATTATTCTCTAATTTGTTGCCTCAGTTATGATGAGACGTACATAAAAATAATTTGCCTCGAAATGAATGAGAGAATTACTGCACTCTCATATATCTTTAAAGCTAGATTTCACATACAGGACATATTACTTCAATAATTTTACAAATAATGTTTTCCTTATATAAAGCACAATCCAATGTGATTCAGAAATATGAACAGACTGAGCTACATATATTTCTAAAGTCTGTACTATCATTTTATCTGTGGTATTAAAAGTGATTGAACTGAAATATATCAAACACCACACAGGATGTGCAGGTATATTGGCAAGGCTTGAAATGTCAAGCATATTAATGAAACAATCAATCAATTATACCCGATTACACCCCCACAATAATATAATTCTGCTATTAAATATTTCACACCTCCAGTAATACATTTAAGTCAGCATGTGACTAAAACTTTTATATTTTAATATGGTTTGTGGTGAAAGGAAAAATATTATATATATATATATATATATATATATATATATATATATATATATACATACAGTGGAACCCGGTTATGTCGATGTCCTAGGGGGTCGCCAAAAAGCATCGAGGTAACCGATGATCGAGATAGGGTTTTTTTTTTTTACACAACAGCGTTGCCGCGATTTGTTTGATGAAGGCATGCTATAAAAATACATACAGTACAGTGGAACCTCGGGTTACGAATTTAATTCGTTCCGGTACTTTATTCGTAACCTGAAAAGTTTGTATCCCGATACAAATTTCCCCATAATAATGAACAGAAACTTCGGTAATTCGTTCTGGACAACCAAAAATATTACTTAAATAAAAATAAAGCCAATATTCACTAATATTATTTACTTTTAACATGTTATATTAAAATCATACCACATAAAAACATACAAAAGAGGAAAACATCTTCACCGGGTACTTTTCCTTTGAGAAGACTCGCTGCAGGAGACGACGTCAGAGAAGGGGAGGAGGGAGAGTTATTGTTTGAAGGAGAATCTTATTATATTATATTATTATATATTATTATATATTATATTATAGAATATTAAAGACAGTGTTATTAACACGAACGCTGAGACAATTGTTGCATTAGAGGGAAAATGAGAGCTGTTTCTTTAAGGCTACTATTAGTTGGTATTGAAGTCCAGAGTGAAATTCATTATGGGTATTGTACTGAAAAGACTGTAACCCTGCTAATCTATCTTCATAAAAACAAGTAAAGTGGTTATGCATCGGCTAATGTTGTCCATCTCATCATTCCACGAGCATCAACTAACGAGTTGTTACGCTGCCGCCGGGAAAAGTTCAAGCGGATAAGTAACACGATGCTCTCGCTAGGGACACAGGACGCTAACTGATGTGACGAGCTGCGTGGATAGAGCAAAAACAACCAACTTGCCTGCGATTTTTGGTGAGCGACGTCAGATCCCGATATATTGTTCGTAACCAGGGCAAAATTTTGATGAACTGCGATTCGTAACCTGAATTATACGTATGCCGGGGCGTTCGTAACCCGAGGTTCCACTGTACATGTTTATCTGTCAGGAATCCACCTGCCACGCCCCCTTCGGCCCCCTTCAGCGTGTCAGGTGCTTTCTCAGCCGCTTTCTCTGAAGCTCCGCTTCAATCGCGCACATATGGTGCTCGTTTATCATCATCACCAGCTCCTATTTAAACTTCCACACTCTCACTGTCCGTTATTGTTGGTATATGTTGGTTCACGGCGGTCGTTGTTATCGCGCATGCATATCCCGGTACGTGCCTTCCCACCGGCACTCTCTCAACGGCTGCTCTTTTCTTCCCAAAGCGCACCGCGCAGATATTAGGGTTCGGCGACATAAAAAAACATTGACATAACCGATAAAAAATTAATTTGGCGGTTCCACTTCAAAAACGTCGACTTAATAGGGTTGTCGAGGTAACCGAGGGCAAGATAACCGGGTTCCATTGTATGTATGTGTATATATATATATATATATATATATATATATATATATATATATATATATATATATATATATATAATATTACACACACACACACACACACACACACACACACACACACACATACATACATACATACATACATACATACATACACACACTCACCGGCCACTTTATTAGGTACACCTGTCCAACTGCACGTTAACGCAAATTTCTAATCAGCCAATCACATGGCAGCAACTCAATGCATTAAGGCATGTAAACATGGTCAAGAAGATCTGCTGCAGTTCGAACCAAGCGTCAGAATGGGGAAGAAAGGTGACTTAAGTGACTTTGAACGTGGCATGGTTGTTGGTGACAGACGGGCTGGTCTGAGTATTTCAGAAACTGCTGATCTACTGGGATTTTCACGCACAACCATCTCTGGGGTTTACAGAGAATGGTCCGAAAAAGAGAAAATATCCAGTGAGCGGCAGTTCTGTGGGCACAAATGCCTTGTTGATGCCAGAGGTCAGAGGAAAAAGGCCAGACTGGTTCGAGCTGATAGAAAGGCAACAGTTACTAAAATAAACACTTGTTACAACCGAGGTATGCAGAAGAGCATCTCTCATCCTTGAGGCGGATGGGCTACAGCAGCAGAAGACCACACCGGGTGCCACTCCTGACAGCTAAGAACGGGAAACTGAGGCTACAATTCGCACAGGCTCACCAAAATTGGACAATAGAAGATTGGAAAAACGTTGCCTGGTCTGATGAGTCTCGATCTCTGCTGCAACATTCAGATGGCAGGGTCAGAATTTGGCATCAACAACATAAAACCATGGATCCATCCTGCTTTTTATTAATGGTTCAGGCTGGTGGTGGTGGTGTTATGGTTTTCTTGGCACACTTTGGGCCCATTAGTACCAATTGAGCCACAGCCTACCTGAGTATTGTTGCTGACCATGTCCATCCCTTTATGACCACAGTGTACCCATCTTCTCATGGCTACTTCCAGCAGGATAACGCGCCATGTCATAAAGCGTGAATCATCTCAAACTGGTTTCTTGAACATGACAATGAGTTGACTGGAGTCAAATGGCCTCCACAGTCACCAGATCTCAATCCAATAGAGCACCTTTGAGATGTGGTGGAACGGGAGATTCGCATCATGGATGTGCAGCCAACAAATCTGCAGCAACTGCGTGATGCTATCATGTTAAAATGGACCAAAATCTCTGAGGAATGTTTCCAGTACCTTGTTGAATCTATGCCACAAAGGATTAAGGTAGTTCTGAAGGCAAAAGGGGGTCCAACCCGGTACTAGTAAGGTGTACCTAATAAAGTGGCCGGTGAGTGCACATACATACATACATACATATATATATATATATATATATATATATATATATATATATATATATATATATATATATATATATATATATATATATATATATATATATATATTAGGCTGGGCGATAAATCGATTTTATCGATTAACTCGAATGTGTAGTTTACATCGATATGTTTTAATAAAAATCGGTTTTCTTTAATGTCCGCCGACGCTCCCCTCTGGGCTCCCATAGTTTCGAACGAACTCCCCCGCGCGTTTGCTATAGAGATACACAAACAACATGGCAGCGAGCAAGCAAAGGTAGCAGTAGCATCAATTTACTGCAGCATCTCAAACAGGGGCATGCTGTCGAGTGGGAGAGATGTAGGGCCCTACGAAGTGAACAAGACAGCGGCAGCACAAGACTGCGGTTAAGCAGCCGCATCCTGAAAATACACGGTTAAGCAGCCGCACTTTGTTTAGTGTTGCGCGTCTAATCGTACACTTCCGGTATGGGTGGTGGGAGCGGTCAAAATACCTGTAAAGACGCTTCAGAACGGCGTTTCCGTTAAGAAACAGAACAATCAGAGCATTTGAATCAACATATTCAAACACTCATAAAACATTTTTTTGAGGTTTGCTCAATCTTTCAAATAATTCTTATTTAGAATCTCACTGTCTTTTATATTTTTCTGTGGAGTTTTTCAGAAAGGTAAAGGCAAAATCACTCCAAACCTCAGGTGAATTTTCAGTCATGTTCCACATTTAAACACTCATAAAACATTTTTTTTTTTAGGCCATATCGCCCAGCCCTAATATATTATATATATATATATATATATATATATATATATATATATATATATATATATATATATATATATATATATATATATATATATAAATATATATAAAAATATTTTAAACTATATATAAATAGTTTAAAAATCATACATTGTGATTTCTGGATTTTTTTTTTAGATTATGTCTCTCACAGTGGACATGCACCTACGATGACAATTTCAGACCCCTCCATGATTTCTAAGTGGAAGAACTTGCAAAATAGCAGGGTGTTCAAATACTTATTTTCCTCACTGTATGTATATATATACATATAAATACAAAAACTAAAATTCATTTTAACAGCACAAATTTTACTAACATGCGATTAATGTTTTTCTGTTTAACCATTTTTATTAATAACATATATATAAATCAATATAAAAAGACTAAATTAAATCCGTCAACGTAACACACATTTATTCACGACATCCCTTCTTTTCTCAGATAACATTTTATTACTTTTTATTATTTATTAATTTTTACTTCACCAAAAAATTATTTTTAATCACTGAATATTTGGTTTACTAATGGACCAAGTCTCAAATTAAGCACCGAAATTCTTTATAATGCACATATCCGCCAATTAAAACCATTCGTATAGAAACAGCGAAAGTTCTGTTTTGTGTCCTGATAATTACCGTAATTTAAATTAACCTTAACTTACTTTAAAACATTTACAAGCATATTTTGTCTTCATGCTCTATGTTCAGTTTGGTTTCACTAATAATAAGTATAAGTATGTGGATGTGTGCCAACCATAAAGACAGTTCAATGCACTGAAATTTCATGAACTTTTGTACTATTATTTTTCTGCTTATTTTCTACCATAAAAAAAAACTAACCTTAACCTCAGGGTGATCTGGAGCTACCCCGAATCGAACCAGGCCAAATGGAACAGGCAGACGCTCGTAGATATCCACAACCATGTCACTCCTGGCCTGAGAGACAGCACACATGCACTTAGAAATATTCCACAAACAGATCACTGCTGAATGATTAAACTGTTATTTTAATTTTCTTTGAAATGGAATGTAAATAAAGAATGACCTAATTACCAAAATCATATTTAACCCAACTGTATACAGTCAGGTCCACAAGTATTTGGACTGTGACATCAATTTCATAATGTTGACCCTGTAACTGCACCAAAATGAATTTAAAATAAAAACAATCAAGATGGGATCTAAGTGTAGACTCATAGCTTCAATCCATGATGTTTTAACAAAACGAATTGAATACATTGTTCAGGAACTACGTGTACTTTTTTGTGTACACATTCCTGCAATGGGATTTGCAATTCCTTCACAGAATCAAAAGTAACTGGACACACTTTTAACACTGACAAATGAATGCATTATTTTTAATACTATAATATGAGAGGTAATGAACATGAGAGGTAAAGTTTTGCTGCCTTATTTTTTTTTTTTTTTTTAAAGTTTGGTCAGTCAGTGCCAGAAGTATTTGGACATCTCAAGTATGTCATTGCAAAGTTTTGCTGCCATTTCACTGCTCTATTTCACCTATATATTAACAGAGCTGGGTTGTTTTTGCCTGTAATATTACCTCTGTATGGCTACTTTCTCCGTTTCTGATCTCTGAAATGCCACTTGTATAACATTCATCAAATTTTTTTAGCTCACTAGAACCTTGACTATGCACCTGTTTGCTACTGCAGTCATGCTAGCATTTAACTAGGGAAAAAAATGTAATATAAAACTATTTACATGAATCCATAACCACAATAGCATGTATCACTGATCAGCCTTTAAGATTAGAACAGTTTTATTCGTAGAACGGTTTATTCCTAATGAGCAAGTAGGTGGCGACTGTGGCCAGGAAAAGCTTCTTTAGATTAGATTCGATTCGATTCAACTTTATTGTCATTACACATGTACAAGTACAATGCAACGAAATGCAACGAAAAAATGCAACGAAAAAATCTTCAGATGGTTTGAGAAAAAAAACTTGAGCGGAACCAGAATCAAACGTAAACCCATCCTCATCTGGGTGGCACCGAATGTCTATATTTATATTCATTTACAGACTTAAACTGTTCGTAATACCACAGTGGTGCAGGCAGTGAGGCAGTGAATATTATTTGTACAAGTTGCACAAGTATTCACCTATATTCACTATTGTGTATCAAAAGTCAAATAATGATGTTACATAACAGCTTGAATACAGTTAAAAAAAAAAAAAAAAAGGTCTTCCAGGACCTCTATATATAATACAGTTTCTGGTAATGAATCTGTAATCTGTTCATAAAAAGCCACACGCCTTGGAAGATGGCGCAATGTCCAAACAACATCAAGGGACTCAAGCTAATGCAACATTAAATCTGCCAACACTATCAACCCTACAGTGAAGGACAACAGCATGTACAGGTGTGCAACTTTATATATGTAGTTTAATACAAAATGAATAGAGGTTAACAAAAGGAAAAACAGGCTATAGATTTTACTGCCTTCCTGTCAAACTGCATTCCTGCCTTTTCTTCTGGAAAGATGTCTTCTGAATTCTTTGAAGTTTCTCTTCCATGTGTTTCAGTTAAATAGAATCCATGTGGGTGCAGTTAATGTCAACAGTTTACAACAAAGGACCAGGACCAAAGGTTGCATTTAACAGGCTGCACACCTTAACAACAATGTAAATGTAATGAATGGAAATTTGGTGCCACCCAGATGAGGATGGATTCTCTTGAGTCTGGTTCCTCTCAAGGTTTCTACCACATGGCATTTCCTTTAAGCAAGGAGTTTTTCTACAGTCACAGGTATAAACTTACAATCACAAGGAAGGAACAAACTTATAAATTCTTTTATTACCGCTTTATCAGTGTAAAGCTGTTTTTAGGCAATATCTACTGTTAAAAGTGCTATACAAATAAAAACGAATTGTGAATTTAATCTCCTCCTGGGCTCATAATCAACTCTCATGCGCTAAATAAAGAGAAATAAAAAATGTAGTTGTTTAGACTTTGTTTTAGAAATATAAAACAATAATATAAATATATTATTTTCAGAAATAGAACATATTAAAGATAGATTAGAATAATATAAACAAGAAAATTTGAGATGACTCGGAAGACCTGCATGAACATAGATTTTGGATGTGGCCATCCCTGAAGCAAAACACATTTTATGATGAATGTTCACGCACATTTGTAATAAAAGATCCATTAAGAGGCAACAACATGTACCAAGCGTTCTTCACGAGTTATGCATAATTTCCTTTTTTTTTATAAAGAAGCAGAGTAAAAGCAAGTACCGTAATTTCCGGACTATTAAGCGCACCCATATATAAGCCGCACCCACTGAATTGTACAATGATTTTTATTTTGAACATAAATACGCCGCACCTGTCTATAAGCCGCTAGCCCTACACTGAAACTAATGAACTTTACACAGGCTTTAACGAAAGACAGTGTCTGTAACACGGTATTTAAACAGTAGCCTACCAAGAAAGTCATTGTTCACTGTCTTCCTCCTTCCTTTCACAACAATTTCTCTCGAGAGTTTTTCTTTTGGCATCGTAGGTTTAAAAATCATCATTGGTGAAGCTTTTCTCCTGATGCCGTGCAGCTCAGAACACCGGTGAAGTGCGTTTTTCATGCCCGGTTGTTTTCATCGTGACGAATGATTCGCATTTCCTGTAGACAGTCCGAGTGAGCGGCAGGACAAATGTCAGAGGAACATCATCCATATTTATGATGTGGTGCGGCCCGATTCAGTGGGAGCGCATCTGATTTATTATAAAGAGTTTAATGGGGTTCGTTGTTTAAGCCGCGGGGTTCAAAGAGTGGGGAAAAAGTATCGGCTTATAGTCCAGAAAATACGGTAATTAAAAGGGTTAATGTGTTTCAAACTGTATATTTGTACACATACATGCATACATACATATGAGTGGACAGATTGGGTGGAAAGATTTAAAAGTACACCTGCACCATCCTAGGACAGCCTGCTTTACTTATTCATCAGTGCTAAAATGATGACATCTGAGGAACTCATTCAAGAGTCCAAACAGGCCTTCAACTCAGTGCTGACTTCAGCTCTTCTGTGCCATTCAAAAGCAGAAAGCTGTCTTGGTACCCGGCATACACTAATGCAAATGTTTGTGAGTAATTGTGTGCACCATTTGCAGAGACAGTTCTCACCGTCTCTTGTGCACCATTTAATTTATATAAAAATAATAATATTTTAAATGCTGACACTAAAATGAGGAACCGGTTAGTAGCTAGAAAATCCCTTAGTAATACAAAGCAACTTATACAATATAGCTAAGTTACTAATAAGGGCTCTGAATTCTAGTAGTAAGAACAACACAGAACCTTTTCAAATTTAGACCCGTTTTCTCATGCCGCTAACTCGACATGAGGAAGAAGTATATAAAATGAAGAAAACACATTGCACCAACTCTCAGATCCCCTCATTGCATCATCTGAAACTGCTTTTAAGATCCTCTTACTGGTTTTACACTGCTTTATAGAAGCGTTAATTATATTCTGGGAAGCTCAAGCAAATGCTTGAGCTTGCTTTCCTGAAAACATTATTACCCTTTTTTTTTTATAGTGTCTTGCTTACATGAAACAGACAATTTGTTCAGTCTAATAGTTTGTTTCTGTTTCTATGCAATAAAATACGTGCTTGGTCACTAGCACATTATAGATGTTCTTGAGATATCAGCCAATTTACACTTCGAAACAGTTGTTTACCCTTTATTTGAGGATTATTTGGTAACACTATTTATAAACCTACTACAATTGCATAGAATAGAAGTATGAATAGAAATGGGTTATACAAAATATCCCCTTTGTGGTTATATAGGCATTTCCCAACAAACAGGGTGAAGGCTAATAATTGCTTCCTCAACGCCATTTGACAAAACATCACATCCCAGCGTTTTGTGTTTTTGTAATCAACCATGTACAGATGTTCACAGGAAGGTCACTTTTGCCTTCCTGTACAAAGTAATTTATCAGAAGTAGTGTGAAGTAAGAGGCACACTATAAATAGGATATTAATATATATATATATATATATATATATATATATATATATTATATTATATATAATATGCAGGAATGCCATGTTTAATACTAATAGACAGGATGTGACTAAGAGCAGTAAAGTAATTGCAGGCACAAATACAAAAGTGAATGTACTTCAATAGACAGCCTTTCTGTAGTCCTTTTTATCATTTTATTTTTTTATGTAAAGGTGATTGACCTCTTGCAACCTCAGCGAAAGCTGTAGTCTGATATATCCAGTTATTCAATTCAATTAATTTGTATTTGTATTGCGCTTTTACCAATAAACATTGTCTCAAAGCAGCTTCACACAGATAACGTGGTGATAAAAATAAATAAGATGTTCTTTATAAGTGTACGTTTGTCAGTTATGGAGTCCTTTATGGAGTACGAATTTCACTACACAAGTATTAAACAATAATAATAAAAAACACAAACTGCACATATATGAGGATAAATCCAACATATAATGTGTTCCTTAGTGTTCAGTGATTCTGAAGAACTGTGGGAATGGATTTGAACTATAAAAAATGTAAACAATAAAATGGCTTAGAGATGCAATTGCCATGAACAGTTTTGCAAACAAGTGTCAATCAGTAACCAGTTTATTACCTCACCAGTGATGGAAATAATGAATGGATATTTGAGGACACATTTCATAAGAATCGGTTCCTTTTTTAGTTAAGGTTCCGCTGTTTCTTCATCATACCATATTCGGGACTTTTTCTTTGCCACTATCACCTTTGACTTTCACATTGGGAATAAACTTATAACAATAACATTTATATTCCTAATCTTTTATTTTTGTTGTTCCTGTAAAGCTGCTTTGAGACAATATCAATTGGTAAAAGTACTATAATTGTACAATACAACAAATAATTTTATTGAACTGACTTAAATCGAAACCATTGAAACTTAAGTTAAAATAACTAAAGCTAATTTAAGTATATCTGTTTATCTAACCATGCAAGAATGTTTAAAGATTCAACTTGAAACCAAAACTGGATTATCTGTTTTATCTGTTTACTTCTGTTAAATTCGTAAAACTGTACATTCAACATTTTTTGAGAACAGCCTGTTCAGATATATGGTTTAGCAAAATCATACTTTTACTTTTGATTCTTAGGTCCACCCAGGAGCACTCAAACTGAAACGCAAAAGTAGCAAATTATTACTTTCACTAGTTAATGGAATTTTTTTTTATAATAATAATTATTATAATTATAATCATCTCTGTCAAGGAGAAAAAAATAGAAACATAAAAAAATGTAAGTGAAATATTTACAATGATGTAAATACTTTTACTTTTTTACAATGATAAAAAAGTAAAAGTAATATATGCTGTGTATAGCAAATAATAAAAAATTGATAAAAGCTAAACTGGTTATATAGAAAAGACAGTTTTTAGCTATATTTTTTATTTAAGAATGGCTAAAAAGTGAACTTCAAACCAAAACCTTTTTATCTGTTTTATCTGCTTACATCATATCTCTAGTCCCCTGTCCCCCAGGAGTTTAAAAAAACAAAAGAGGAGGAAAAAAAAAGTTTTTCTTCAGGCCTTTCATCAGAATGACTTTCAGTTGCCGCAACACTTGATTTTAACAAGTGTGTGCATAAAAATATAATACTAAAACACCTCTACAACTCAAAAGTCAAACTCAGACATGCAGCCATTTTCATCGCGGAAAACAGATGTTCTTTTAATGTTCTTGTTGTTTGTTTGTAATAAAGGGTTCTTGTTGGATAGCGATTGTACATGCAAACCTTACATGATGGTTCAAAGCCCAGGTGTAAAAGAAGGAGAATGGGAGTTGGGCTAGCAAGCCGACCCCGTAATAAAACTGCTACAAAAAAGGTAAATAAGCCACCAGGCCCTTTTTCCATAATAAATATGGAATCCTGCTTTGGTTGGAATATTTGCTAGTTGTTTGCCCTTTGCCCATGGTATTTTGCTCTTATCATGTAATCTTTTACCCGGCAATCTGATATCCCAGAATACATTCTTTCTCACAAAAACACACCCTCACACACAAAAACATCTGAGTAGGCTCTGAGAAAGTGAGCTAATTACTTTAAACTGAGGGGATACACAATTAGAAAACTATGGAAAGCAACATCCTAATGTGCACAGTCACAACTCCCAATTTACCCACCCGGCTGGAGGGAATCAAACCAGTCACCCGCAGTAAATAAATGAGGAAAAGGGAGAATGATTTCATGGAAACCAGTGCCCTAAAAAACATGAGTGATTTATTATAGGTAGAATCTAACCTTGAGGAGATGTTGTGCCGTGTAAAAACCAGCCGCACCTCCTCCCACGATGCACACTTTTGGACTCGAGGCACATCCGGAGACGAGCCGTCGTGCTGAAAAGAGAGCAGTATCATCATTAGCATTATTGTTATTGATAATCAGCCATCAGGCTTCTCAATACACAGAACTGAAATGGAACTTACTCTCTCTCTCACACACACACACACACACACTCACTTATTCACTCAAATGTGTGTTACCGAACTGTACAACCTGAAATTAAAACACACTCATCACTCATCCCAATCCATTCCACCATCATTTATTTATTATTATTATTTATACTTAACCATATTACACTGTTTACATGCTGTTTTTTGCACCTTTTGACTGCTGCTATTGATGTTTTTTGCACTGCATTGTGTTTTATATTATATATATATATATATATATATATATATATATATATATATATATATATACACTCAGTTATAGTTTTTATAGTTCTTTTTGCATTCAGAGTATACAGTAGGTTCACTGGTCTGCACTATCTTGTGTTATGTTTATTGACTTGTGTTATCTGTCTGTCTGCACTGTATTTCGTCTGCACTGTTTGCACCAGGTTGCACTCTATGCACTTTATGGAGCTTTGCGTTGTGTTGTAGCTCTGTGTTGTTGTTGTTTAGTGTAGCACCAGGGTTCTGGAGGAACATTGTCTCATTTTTACTGTGTACCACTGTGTATAGTAGAAATTACAATAAAAGCCTCTTGACTTGACCTGACTAGTAATACATTTTTCCTTTTTGGAATGCTTTTCTACAACATTAGTGGACAGTAATGAAGTATTTGCACTTAACACTTTTCAAGCATATGTATTTTTCAAGTTTTCAATTTGGGGAAGCTTTTACTTCACTACATTTTAATGTGCAATTTCTTACTTTTCACTCCACTACAATTAGGAAAAAAAAGTCATTATATTATATAAATATAAAGACATTATATTTTTTTTATAAATATTAAAGTACAATATTTAAAATTTAAAAAGTAAAGTGTGCAGAGTACAGAAAATAATTCAAGCTTGATAAAAACTAAACTGAGATATATATATATATATATATATATATATATATATATATATATATATATATATATATATATATTTTTTTTTTTTTTTTAAAACCTTTGTTAGCTATTTCTTTGTTTATTTGTTTGTTTATTTTCGGTTTCGTTTTAAACTCGTGATTGATAAAGCTTGAGAAATGTTGAATTGTCATGTGACCTTTGGTGCATAAAATTAAATAAAAAAAATCCCCTGCAGCAGTCTGGAAAGGTTTCCAATGCAGAATGTGGAGATAAACACTGGATGATCAAAAAGATCTGTAAAGATCTCAAAAGATCTGTAAAATGTTGCTTCACTCTGTTACATGAAAACAATTATTGTAGGCACAGCTTCATTAAAAAGTTGTGGTTTTACAGCAAAATCATGAATGGTGTATCTCTGTTTTATTCTTACACATTCTTTAGAAACCTTGCAGGAATGAGCAGGTATGAACTGAGAAGCTGTACAGGAACCTTTAAAGACTTATCATAAATTGTGTGCAAGATCAGGGTCTGTACTTTGAACTTTTTAGCTGCAGATGCCAATGGTGTAGAGAATGTTATCAAAGAATTATCAAGCAACCAAAAAAACTGAAAAAAAAGAGGAAAAGTAAGGAAAACAATCTTACCAGACGATGAAAGAGCAGCTGGACATGTTGATGCCTGCAGCAGACGGGACAGGGGCATGAATGATCTCTTTATGTTCCTCATGATTCCACATTCAGAAAGTCGACTTAATGCTAAACACATTAGATGCTCTACTGAATAACGACATGAGCAATGGATAATACGATGCTTATGGATCTTTTTTACTTTCTCTGTTTAATATTTGGGGAGCAATGCACCTTTCTTAGCTATTATTCTCCCATGATCATGAAGTGCACTTCTCCTGCTGCATTCAAATCCACTCTCACTTGGACTTTGTTCCACTAATCGGGGTGAAACTTTAAAACAAATCACATGGCACCTTGTTTAGTCATTTCTAGGCTACATGTGCTCATGTCGTTCTCTCACCTTTTCCGCTTTATAAAAGCAAATATAAAGAACATGTTAATAATGCGAATGAATTCAAACTAAAACATCCAGCGAAAGCATCATGAAAAACATGAACACATCCGTCCCGAAAAACAGTCCGTGTTCAACGACGGTCCATATTTAAAGGTTCCGTATGTAGTGCTTTAGCCTTGAATTAAGGCATAAGTATGAAAACATGTTAAAACAAGGACACAATAAGTCCTTGTCCGTCTTCCTATCTCAGGTCATGAGATAAGAAGGTGCTGAGAGGTGAATTTTGTTAACTGTCTAAACACACAACTATGTAGATTTTAGTCAGCTTTTGGTAATGGGTTATTTTTCTTTTGTACAAAGGCAAAGACTGTATATTTTAAGCATGTATATTTCTTTATTATTTGTTAGACTTGAGCCTAATGGTTAAATATGAATCTTAGGATAGGGTTTCTATGTGTATACAGACTAAATGTTATGGCTGAATATTCTGCATGTCGATTTTTATGAATTCGGTTGTTCCACTGAGGAAAAATGACAAAATTTTCTCCCAAAATCAGATTATTAAACTAACTATTTATTTTTATAAATTTTTTGTAAATTGTGAGAACTAGAATGAGATCCTCTGCCTTTGGAGGTTGAAGTAAACCTTGATGGCAGTTTGTCATTTGATTCCTATTTGAGTAACAAAAATCTCTAAAACTGCAAAGTGTCACCTGAGAACCACCAAGGGGCATGTGCCAAGGGTACATTATGCTGAGAAACTAATCTATAACCTTATAATGATTTGATTGGATGACTATAACAATTGAATGTCTATTCTCTGTCTAAGCCTTGGATTGCACAAGTTAAGACATTTTAGAATGTGTTGTTAAAATGGATAAAGCAACATGCAGACCAGAGAGCTGTCTTTGGGAAAAATGACATTAAACAGGTTGACCAAGAAAAACAGCAGCAGTTTATGACAAAAACATTGTAAGAGCTGTTTAAAAAAAATCCAGAACAAACAACATCATAAAAAAAATCAATTTATGTCAGAGGTGAAGGTAGCACAATACATTCTGTAAAAAAAAAAAATCAAGATTGTAAAAAAAAGGGCCATATCAAAATATGCAAACCACAAATCAGACCACAGGAATCAGAATAGCCAGACTAGAATTATCAGTACAGGCTACAGAGATGAACCAAGATACACTGCTACCAGACTGATAAAAAAAAATGAAGAATGAAAGGATATATTCATGAGCCGAAACATGGAGGAGGTAGTGTCAAGGGTTGAGCTTGCATGGATGCTTATGGAACAGACTCGATAATTATCTATAATTGGATTCTATCAAGGAAATGAATGTGGAGAGTTTCATACACACCAATTTAATCACAGTTGTGTGGGATTTCACCTCCCAGAGAGAAGAATGAAGGGTGAAGCCACCAAAACAAAAAAACACCTACAAGAAGCTGTAATACTAGCCTGGGAAAGCATCACAAAATAAGAATGCAACAGTTTGGTAATGTCAGGGGTTTTCCAATTCAAGCATATGAACCAAATATAAAATGTCACTACAAGTTCCAATACTTTCACTCACCTAAAAGATGGTTGGTTAGAACCATCAAAGTGGCATGATCTATGTTTTTCCAATACTTTGCACACCGGAAAAATTAAGTGGTTTGCCACTGAAAGTGCCAGGTTCTGTGTTGTCTAAGAAGAATCAAGAAACGAAAGCTGAAATTCTGATCTATTGTCTTCATCTTTCATTTCAAACACGTCATCAGCATATAGCAAAAACAAAATAATCGGATTTGTAGTTTAAATACTTTTGAAACAATATATTTGTGTTATGTTATAAATATTTTAATTATTTATCTAATGCAATAGTTATTTACTTGTTTTAACCGCAGTCTGGTGACATTCCCTCTTCCTATTCTGTGCTCTATTTTACTTCTCATTTTTTATAATTTGCTTAGTTTCTCAGTTTCCATGTGCTTTCTCTCTGTGCAACATTGTTTTTTAAAAGAAATTTGTTTAGATGGACATTTAAAGGTGTCAGTATTTTATATAGTATTTATACAGTATATATTTTATTATATATACAGTATAGTATATATATTTTTTCATGTCAGTATTGACTTTGTATTAACAGTTTATTTTGTCAGTGTAACTGTATTATTATTTCAAAATGACTTTAGATGTGGACTGTAAGTGAACCAACACCACTAGCAAATATTGTGTAATATAATAATTATAATTGTGTACTTTCATTAATAAATAATAAAGATATACCTTACAAAAAGCAGGAACAAATGCAAGGATTGTTTACGAATTTCTCAGGTAACCCCTTGCGTTCCATTTGATTTGCTTTATTGACATGACAAAAAGTTTTTCTTTTGTCAGTACAGCTTTCGCACATAAAACCAAGATGAGAATGGCATAATCCTGTTCTTGCAGGACAATCTTTCTTAGGATCTTTTGTTAAGATTTAAGATGAAACTGATCATCAGTCAAAATCTGGTATCTGGAGCCATGCATATAATCAAACAGCTCAGAGCTTTCTTTGTTTGTCAACATTCAAAATCCCACAGTTCATAAAGCAGAAGGATCATCCACCCACTGGTATGTACACTAAAGGAAGTGTGTGGTTTCATAGTGAACTATGTGCTGATAGCCATGAATATGTTTATATTCTTGCTTTTAGGCTTTGATGGCAATGCTAAATACAACAAATACTTGTAACATTAGAATGCTAAACACCCAACAATGTAGTAATGAAAAGGTTTATTAATTTATACATATTTACAATAAAACTTTACAAAATGCACAATAGAATACACAATACAAAAGTACCATACATAGTGTTGAATGTCATGCACACTGTAGTATGTTTATACAAAATCACAAGATACCTTTTTTATTTCAGAATGCTTATTAATTCACTGTACAGTACAGCCATTTGAATTCCCCAAAGCAAAGCTAGAACAGTTTTGCTTGAGGATAATATACCCTTATTTATATCTATTTACATTTATGCTCTGGATAAGGACGTCTTTGAACTGGTTGAGTAGGACACAGTCACACAAACAACATGCTTGAGAATATTACTGCAGTGATTACTTTTAGTACAGCTGAGAAGGAAAATGATTTTTTAAGAAAAATTACTGTTACCTGGACCACAAATTCTCCAAGTCAGGAAACGAGTCACTTCACAACAAACCATCACATAGTGATAAGTAACAGATAAAACAAATTTAATTAAAATGAGAAATAAAGCATTTGAAAAGGAAAGGTCACGTCTACATAGCTGTTTGTTGTTTCTTCTAGTTCCACAATTCTTCTCCCTTTCCTTGATTTTCTCTTCTTTTTTGTGATTTTGTGAAGTGATTATATTATGACAGGTTCTCTGATTTGGGTTGAACAGAGCTGAATGTGGTAGTTTATATTTTTTCTTAAGACAATTGCAACCATGATGCTTATGGAAAAACAAAACATGACCATTACAGCTACAACAACTGCAGGTGAACGATCTTTTTCATTGGGTTGGATTACTTTTTCTGTGAAAACACAAAACCAATTGAATTATATAAAACCCACATCACATCTCGTGCATTAAAAATAAAATATGTTTATAGGAAAGTTAAATACCTGCAGCATAATGAAACAGTCCGGTGGGATCAGCATCACGAGGCACTGTAAAAAGTACAAAATGACAAAAATTCAACAATGTGAACTGCAGTCTTTCACAAGAGCTATACATATTATAGAACAAAAAAGGAAACGTACCCATGGTCACGTTCACTGTTGTTTGATTATTTCCAGTTGTCATTTGTACAAAAAATTTAAAGGTCCCATTGTGATTCTCAGATGCACTTGGAATTGTGCAATGATATCTATACCTATAACTATTACTGTCACTCATACTATCAGGAATAGATGTATTGGTGCAGGTGATGTCATCATTATTCACTTTGCTCCATTTATAGCCATCTGTATAGTTACATTTATCACATGTAGCAGTGCACATTAGATGTAATGGTTCTCCCACAGTCACAATTAGATTTGGACATGTAATTTTAACTTCTGTAGATACTGTAGAAAAGAAAATAGGAAGAAATGAAGTCTTAGAGTTTTACACACAATGCTCTATGTTTCTTACCGTCCACTTTTTGTTTTTGTGGCTAAACAATGAGACTTTAATCTGATTAGACATAAATTTGACTCACGGCCATAGACTGTGATAAGCAGAACTTGAATCAGCACACAGTAAAAAAGACTTGTTCCGGCCATGACCTCCGTCCTAGAACAACACAATAAATTGATATTTATATTTCAATTCAATTACTGGCAGCTTTTTCATGCACATTATACACATGACGCAAGCTCAGGTAAGCTTCCTTTCTGGACTTCGTATAACTGCATTAGTTATATTTTATTTTTATATTTTATTTCTATTTAACATTAAGATAAGGTACTTGTCCTAGACAAAATAACTGTGTTTACAAGCAGCCTTATGATGCAATATGAAGCCGGATGTGGGTTTTATTTCAATAGGAATTTGGGTTTTAAGAATTAGATTTCACCAAAACAAAAAAGCTATTCGTAGCACAGAAAGTCTGAGAGAAAAAAAAAAATCTGAATTGCCGTACAGCATCAATATATCATGATAAAATTACTGCAGACACAGCTGATTCCTGATATGAACAGGTGAGTCTATGTGATCCAGATGTCAACAAAAACAATCATAGAAGTTTTGCACATTATATAATATTTGGCTTTTGTTTCCTGCTCTGCTTCTTAGCATGCCCGTACCCATGCAAAAAAAAAAAAAAAACATTTTACATGCTCCAAAATAATGCAAATTAATAATTGCTGCAAAGCATACAAACAAATAAATTAACAAACAAACAAACATTTTGAAACATACTTATTTCTGCATATTGTATTTTTAGCTCAAGGATTTTTCCTTATACATACAGCATTTATTAGATTATAATGTGGGGAAAAAAGCAAACTGAATGTTGCATCATAAAAAAAGAATGTGTTGAAGGTACTTACAGATTCTGGTTGCTGCTACCCAGAGAGAGAGAGCACTCAGCAATGACTAATCCTTTCCGAAGTCTAAGTTTTTTGTGTGGCCTCTCAGCAGCTTTCACTTTCAAAATGAGTCTCACGCAGCAATCTCAGATCAACCTCTAATGTGACACAAAGCGAATTGTTAACCCATTCAAGACACAGCTTGCTTTGTCAATCAAGAGGAAATCAAGGAAAGCAAAAGAAAAGGAACTCATATGATGAAGGTCTCATGAATACTGGAACACATTGTGAATACAAAAAATTATGAAACTTGTTTTTTTGCTGAGGTGTCATAAAAAAATTTAATTCAGCAAGATCATGAAAAGTAAAGACCACAGACACACACACACACACACACACACACACACACACACACACACACACACACACACACACACACACACACACTTTCTTTCATATGATTTACATACCAATCATATAATGACATACATTTATTCACAGCTTTGATCTCACATTCAGTTAATCATCCACACAGTTTCTGTGGCTCATTCATTCATCCTTCATTATTGAGCTAAACACTGACCATAAGGGAGAGTATGTACAGTAGACATTAAAAGTCTACATCCAGTTATTAAATTTTATGTTTTTAAAATATAAAGACAGAAACAACAACATAAATTTCAGACTTGATTTTAATAAAAAAACAAACACTGGAACTACAAGAATATCTGGCCGGTACTGGTCACTCCATACATTTGATTACAAGTAAAAATGTACATGCAAAGTAATCCTGCATTCTGCACAAGTCTGAGCTTTTTTTACAAAAGAATATGCAAGCACATTTCAATTATGCCAAAAGATTCAGTCACACCAAACCATTTGGGGAAATTGGGGTTATGGTCTGATAAGACAACTGTTGAACTCAGCCATAATTCAAAGGATATGTTCGGCACAAAGCAATCCAAGGAACACCGTACCTACAGTGAAGCATGGTGGGGGTAGAAAGATGATTTGGTGCTGCTTCTCTTCAGCTGGGGGTGCTTCTCAAGATAGATGGGAAAACAAATATCTCCAAATACCATCATATTGGTATAGGTGTTCAGACTTATGCAATCAGTGTGTGTAAAATTAAAATATTACCAATAATTTAATAATAATTTTTTCTCCTTATTTCTGTTCGTTAGAATATTGCATTAAGAATATAACAAGTATGACACTGATGTTGTTATTTTTATTGTATTTTAAAATGGGGTGAACTTTTATATACACTTTTTATATTTACTTTTTAAATTCATTGTATTTCCTGACCATTACTTAGAGGTGGTTATCTGATTAAAAAACCTATTTTATAATTTCCTTATTTGGCAAAATGCACATTATTTATTATGAATAACTTGATAATTGTGTGTAGTAAAGCTATTCAAGAAGTCTTGTGCCATAACTCATGGGAAATTAGAATGATTTATTTCTATAATTGAGAAGCCTCAGGCTTTACACAGAGCACACAAACATCACATAATATGCACAAAGAGGAGTATTCTCTAGCTATTACAGATTACAGATAGAAATCAAAATAGAATTGTTTCATTGTACTGTAAATAACATTCATAAATAACTTCATTCTGTTCGGCAATTTTATTAAAATCATATTTATATATTTATACATTTATGTCTATGTATAAAACAAATTAAAAACAAATATAAACAAATTCACTTTAATGCAAAGTCTTCTTTTCTTTTGGCTGCTCCCATTAGGGGTCGCCACAGCGGATCATCCGTCTCCATATTTTCCTCCTTCCTGGTGGCTCCATCCTCAGCATTCTCCTAACGATATACCCCATGTCCCTCCTCTGCACATGTACAAACTATCTCAATCTCGCCTCCCTCACCTTGTCTCCAAAACGTCATACATGCGCTGTCTCTCTAATAAACTCATTTCTAATCCTGTTCATCCTCATCACTCCCAATGAAAACCTCAACATCTTCAGCTCTGCTACCTCCAGCTCCACCTCCTGTCTTTTACTCAATGCCACTGTCTCTAAACCATACAACATCGCAGGTCTCACCACAGTCCTATAAACTTTCCCTTTCATTCTTGCAGATACTCTTCTATCACAACTCACTCCTGCTCTCACTCTTCTCCACCCACTCCACCCTGCCTGCACTCTTTTCTTCACTTCTCTAACAACTTTGGTGTACAATAAATCAGATTATTTCATGTACTATAGCAAATGTTCTAATGTAGTATTTGGTGGTTTGCTTCAGTTTGTTGAATCGCTCTTGTATAAAATTTACTGCCACCACAGAAAAATGTACGATCATAAAAATAATTCATACATTAAATTTGCTGGTTAAAAGTAAATGGTTAAAAATATTTGCCCATCACCCAAGTGATATCTTAAATTATCTCATGTATTTGTTATATTGTAAAAGTTATGTTATATTGTAAAAGTGTTAAATATTATACATGTTATGTTTAATAATATAACTAATGGACATAGATATAAAAAGGAAAACATCCTGTTCTGAGATTTGAAAAGGAAAAACAATCTTAAACTTTAGTGCTACTTGTTGTCAGAACTGTTGGTTGGAAACACGTAGCGCTATACTGCACTCCTTTTTTTATTTTTCTGTAGGCACATGCTGCAATAGTGACTGTGATAAGAGAACACACAAAAAGACTTGCAACTTTAAATTCAGTTGATAGATCTATAAGAAAAACAGAAGTCATCATGTTTTCTAAAACCTACATCACAATCCCTAATAGCAAATAAAACACATTCACATTCATCTTTTAGGAGAA
Source organism: Silurus meridionalis (assembly GCF_014805685.1). NCBI lineage: Eukaryota > Metazoa > Chordata > Actinopteri > Siluriformes > Siluridae > Silurus > Silurus meridionalis. Next base: position 20,505,271 of record NC_060890.1, read on the forward strand.
GTGTTGAGATTAATAATCGCAATAACAGTAAAAAGACACTAGATAAATCAAAAACAGAACTATAAAACTGATATATTTATGTAAAACCTGCACATTTGTCATTTAAAAATATACCATTTCACCACACATGAGAACAAAGAGTAAACATTCTAGAACTGGGTAAAAACAAGCAAGATCACTCACTATAAGGTGATTCTGCACCTCCTGAAACAAATGTGTAAAACATTTACTTAAATAAAGTGAATGTTAGTCAAAATCTGGTTTGTTAAATAGCAAATTTTACTATGAATATTATTATTATAAACATTTTAGATGATCACCTATTTTACTGCTATTACACAAAGTCAATATAAAGGAATACACTATACAGTACCTTTTATTGAAGAATTGTTGTCTGCTGTGAAAAGAATAAATCATATGGAATTTAGCATCACTTATCATAAGTTTACGTTTACAGCATTTTGACTTGTTTAAGGGACCAGCAAGGTGATCCTCCTGGGCTAGTGTTAGGTGTTAGATTTGAACACATGATTTTCCCATCCAAAGTCAGAAGCGTTAAGTACTGAGATACCATCTCATACATAATCTCCCAAATAGAGTACACCATCTCAGTTCAGCAACTATTTTAGTATTTCTTCTCAAGGTCTATACTATAGAAATGAAAAGTGGATATATTTTAGAGTAGTTAATGTGCAGCTTGTACATTTAGATTTACATTTATGGCATTTAGCAGATACCCTTGTGCAGAGTGATGAAAAAAAGTGCTTCGAGTCTCTATCACTAAATAGATCTCCACTGGTATGCTAGATTACAAACTATAGATAAATCAGGCTACAACGCTGTTAAAAGTTGTTTTTTTTAAGCAAACTTGGAGTGTTTCAAGAAGCAGTACAGCAGTATAGATTTATTTGTATTATTATTATTATTATTATTATTATTATTATTATTATTATTATTATTATTATTATTATTGCTATTACAAATATAATCAATATTCTTATTTGTATTATATATTGCTGAATTTATTTGTACAGTAGTATAGATTTGACTTTAGATGGAACTGGAAAGCTGTGGTTCATTGAGGAAAACATGGACATTCTGAAGCAGAACATGATGGCCTCCCTTCAGAAACTGGGCCGGACAACATTTTCCCAACATAATAACGACCCCAAACCTCCTGCCAAGATGAAACTGCCTTGCTGAGGAAGTTGAAGGTAAAGGTGATAGAGTGGCCAAATATGTCTCCAGACCTTAACCCTATTGAGCACCTGTGGGGCATCCTGAAGCGGAAGGTGGAGAAGCGCCATGTATCTAACATCCAGCAGCTCTGTGATGTCATTATGGAGGGGTGGAAAAGAATCCCAGCAACAACCTGTGCAGCTCTGGTGAATTCAATGCCCAGAAGGATTAAGCTAGTGCTTGATAACAATGATGCTCACACAAAATATTGACACTTTGGACACAGTTTGTTCACTTAGGGTGTACTCACTTTTGTTGGCAGTTATTTAGACAATAACGGTTGTAAAGTTTTTTTAGAGGACAGTAAATCCAAGTTTCATTTCTATAATATTGTCTCTTAAAAACATATAATAAAATGGTTGGTAAAATGTGAGGGCATCATCATCCATGATGCTGTACAAATGAAGGAATATAAATCAAAGGAACACCGTACCTGTATTGTGAGGTATATCCTCGGATGCTGCAAAAAGAATAATACATAAATAAACAAGTAAATAAATGAAAATGTTATAATTATTGAATAATCATCCTCATCATCATCATAACAAACTTATAAAAAAACTAACGGAACAAAAAAGGGAAATTACCTATAGTCACTGTGAAATTGGCCCCGTTACATCCATGTCTCATTTGTATCCATAATGTGTAAACACCGCTATCATTTACTGTTGGATTTGCAATCGTGTAATAATATGTGCGATTGCCATCCACTGGCTCCATTTGATTACTGAGGTTTTTTCCATTATGTTTAAAAAAATGGTTTTTGTAGACATACGATTTACATGTTACATTGCAGTTTAGAGTTAACAATTCTCCAACAGTCCCTGTTTGGTCTGGGCAGGTTATATTGACGTCTGAAAACGATAACAACAGAACGTGTGAGTTAATAAAATCTGATAGATTACAAACACACAAACACTTCACTATGTCTTTATGTAACTTAGCTTTGTCTAGTGGTGCTTTATCAGGGCAGATCAATAAGTAAAATCTATATTACTTTACCAAGTATTTTACTTACCTGTATTATTTCCATAGACGGTGATCAGCAGGACTGACATCAGCATCCAGTGAAGAAGATATGTTTGATCCATGGCATCTTTTTATTTGGAGCAAAACATGATTATTACTTATCACTAATGTTATAGATCACATGTGATTTATTCATAAAGTGATTATTAACAAATGTGATTTATCCATGCGTTTCCCCTACAATCCAAAATCGGTTATGGATCCATTTGTAAAAACAAACACTCTTTTACACACACACACACACACACACACACACACACACACACACACACACACACACACACACACACACACACACACACACACTCTTTATCTCTCTATCTACAGTTATTTTAATGAAATTGAAACATTGAGACAGCTCCTTATGACAAATAGCTTTGTCAATCTAGTCTTAAAATTTGTGGCACAGCAAATCATGGGCTTGCTAAATACTCGAAGAGTGTTATTTTATATGATATAGAGAGATGCATGTCGGTAGTTTGCTTTCAATGCGCTTTTTGGTAAAATATTGCATCCCAACAGAGTTTTTTTATTCTACTGAAAGACTATTTTAGGTTCCAATGTATAATTATTCTGCAGATGGAGACTTTAAGGCACATTTGTCAATTCTCTGTCTAAGGGTATCTGCCAAATGCTTTAAATATAAATGTTAATTAAACTGTGGAACACATTATTTCTAAGTACAGAGATCACTAACAGTGCAAACGTGGCAAAACTTTACTTAAATGCTCCACGTAAAAAGCAGACCAGAAGGCTTCAGACTTACTTACGGGTCCTGAGTGTTGACACAGCAGTGAATATTGCTTCTAGGTCTTCTTTTGTTCTCCAAACCTTCACTTTAAAGTCAATTTGTCTTGTGATATTTCAGCAATCTGTTACAAAAAAGTTACAACACACACTGATATAAGGTTAAAGTTATGCCTTATACTGCATAGACAAACATTTATAGAGCTCAGATATAGCTGAAATTACATCATCCTAGGTGGGATTAGCCACCCCCAGACCACCCCGACCACCACCCTACTCTGTCTCACTCTCTATCTCTATATCTCTGTCTCACACACATACACACACACACACACACACACACACACACACACACACACACACACACACACACACACACACACACACTGATTTCCCCTGGCATGATATCTAGGAAATTCCCATAACACAACCATCTTGAATATTTGATATGATCACTTCTTTATTATTAACTCTGATATTGCATTCACTTTTGTGACCTTCTTTTATCCCTCGGGTCAAATTGACCCTGGACATATTTAAAATTTTTATTTAAAAACAATTCAGAAATATAATTTTACTTTATAGCCCATTACCAGAAATTGTCTTTATCTTAACTTTAAACAATGTAGATAACATATATAGTTAATGTTCGCAATCAATCTCTACTAGATCACATTTACCAAGTGTGATTGTTTTTTTGTCATAAGGTAAAAATTTATGTTAAAAATCCACTGTACTCAAGTCATGAATTATGCTCATTTTGAAAAAAATTGTGAGACAATATTTTCATTAACAATTATTATTTCGAATGCAAACTCTCAAAAGATGAACTTGTACAGTAAATCACTTTGCTCTTACTGTAATAAAATAAAATGCATATAAAGGCATAATTCTTGCATTAGTGGGTGGTGATTGGGAAAACACATGCCTTCAAAGTATTTGGCCAAATATACAGTGCATCTGGAAAGTATTTACAGTGCTTCCCATTTCTCACATTTTGATATGTTACAGCTTAATTCTTTTATCTACACAATAGATCTCAAGGATGAGCAGTGATGCTGTTCTCAATTTTGAGTATCATGGCAAAGGCTATAAATACTTATTTAAATGTTTTTTCTTTTTTTCAAACAAACTTCTTTCACGTTCTTATTATGGGGTATTGTTTGTAGAATTTTTTGAAAAAATATGAATTCAATCCATTTTGGAATAAGGCTGTAAAATAAAATGCCGAAAAAGTGAAACTTGAATACTTTCTGGATGCACAGTATACAACAGATGTACTTTTTGCAGTTTCTGCATGTAGTTTGTGTCTTTCTGTCCTTTGATGGTCCACACAGCTCTCTTAGTGTGAATGCAGGCCAATCAACCTGTCTGTCTGTTCTTACACAAATATGTCTGCGGGTCACTTCCAATGGTTGATTGGGGAGCTTTTTCAGTGGCTGGCTCTTGGGCTGCTCCAGCAGCCATCTGTGGTGCTCCTTGTGGTGCATATTCTGAATAAAGCTGATCTTCATATTTACTTTTGGAATCAGAATATTTGGAATTTATTCCTATATTATCCCTATACTCTAAGACATCCTTCTGTTCCACACCACTGTGTGTCTGACTCTCTTCAAATATAAGCTCTAAGGTAGAGACCTGCACGGGAAGGATTTTTCAGTCCCGGTCCTGCAAAGTTCTGTCCTGCTCCCGCAAAAACATATATTATTTTCTCCATCTCCCGAGAACAATATTTAAGTTTTGCCCCTCTCCCACCCGCAGGTAGTGACCTGTCCCGCTCCTGCAAAAATATGTTATTTTCTCCCACCTGCAATATTAAAGTTATGTCCCGCTCCAGCCTGCAAAAGCCTGCAGGTAAAATGTAGAAGTAATTTTATTTTCAGTGCACTGACTGCTTCTTCCTGCTACTCTGTTGTTTTACTCTGTAGTTTTTTTTTCTTCCCTTTTAAATATAAATAAAAAAGAAACTGAAATTTAACAAACATATTTTGTTTACAGTTGAGTTTGACTTTTTTGTGTAAATAGAGTTAAATGGACATGAACAAAGCTCAGGTCTCTACACTGAAAAAAATGTAAAATAAATAATTTCTACACAGCAATATAACATTTCAATGAGAACGTCTCTAGGTTATGTATGTAACCCTAGTTCCCTGAGGGAACGAGACGCTGCGTCGAACACGTCCGAGTGTTCAGGCTCTGAAATAATGTGTGTAATCAGTCAAAAATTGCTTGCTAGCCATCCCACCTAATTAAGATTGTGGACCTCTAAAGAAGTAGATGCCGACCCCTCAAACATCCCGAACCATCTAGAGACGTACCAGCGCCAATTGGATCCCACTTCATGTGGAGTTCATGTGGACACTGAACCTCCTTGAGTGTTTAAAGGATCTGGCATGGAGAAGCTAGTGTTGGATCTATGATGATCGCAAATGCTGAGCTATTTTATGATTTGCTCAGTAGCTCCTAGTTCTATAACCTTGTTAAATCATTGTTGATAATTATTGTAAGAAATCATTAACATGATCAGTGTCTTCACATAGATCAGGGGTGTCAAACTCAGTGTCGCGAGGTGATTTTATATAGATCTATTATTATTTTAGTTATTAATGTCGCGGCGATATGAAGCGCTGATAACAAAAACTGCAGATCCCATAATGCAGCGCTTCAGCTGCCTTATCGAACGCTAGACTACCTGGGAACATTCCAGCATCAATCAAGTCGAGCTTCTGTTGATGTATTTAACACTATTGTACAGTTATTGTGAAGCCCCATACAATAACGAAGAGAAAAGTGGATTCTGAAAACAGAGCCTTTCAAAACCGATGGGATTCTAAATAGATGTTTACTGACACTGCCGGTAAACACGTGTGTCTTATTAGTGGCGCGAATGTGGCTATAATTAAGGAATTTATTCTAAGACGGAACTACGAGACAAAACATCAGGAGAAGCTGAAAAACCTGAATGCAGAGCAGAAGATACAGAAAGTAGAAGAGTTAAAGTAGAATCTGACATTTAAGCAGACACTTTTCACCAGAGCAAAATCACAAAGTGAAGCTGGTGTGAAAGCAGAGGAGAAATCAGAGGCACATCAGCCGGTTATTTACAGAGGGAGAGTTTCTGAAGAGCTGCATGATGAAGCTGTGAGACGTCTTGTGTTTAACAGGAGATATTTTTATGGAGAGCAAAATATTTTAAGTTATTTAAAGTTTAAGATAATTTTTTATAAAATGGCATAAGAGCAAAGAAATCTGATTGTTTTGATTTGTTGTGATTTTAACGTTTACTTAAAAGCACAATTTTAATTGATTTGTTCAGGGGTTTTTCGCAGCATGTTCATATTTCTAACTTGTATATTTTTGACAGGATATATTTTTATGGAGAGCTATTTATTTAAAGTTTAAGTTTATTTATTCTGGAATAATATTCCTGTCTGTTTTTATTCATATTTATGTAAAAAAAAAATTGTTTTAGTGTGTTCAATAAATGTTTATCCTGTTCGGCCCGCAACCTAAAGTGTGCTTTGAGTTTTGGCCCCCTGTGCAATTGAGTTTGACATAGATAAATATCATTAATTATTAATAATAACATATAATTAAAGGAAAATTAAGCAAATTTGTTATTTCAGAATTGTGTATCAAACTGGTAGCCCTTTACCTTAGTTGGTACCCAAGAAGTAGCTCTCAGTGTCAAAAAGTTTGGTGACCCCTGGTTTGAAGACTATAATCACACTCTTGATGTCACCCAAATGAGGATGGGTTCCCCTTTTGAGTCTGGTTCCTCTTTAAAGTTTCTTCCTTATGTCATCTAAGGGAGTATTTCCTTGCCACAGTTACTATGGCTTGCTCATCAGGGATAAATACACCATTAACTCTTAAATTCTGTTAAGCTGCTTTGAGACAATGTCTGTTGTGGAAAGCGCTATAGATTTAAACTTGACTTGATTTGACGTCATGACCAGGAAGTATAAAACGCAAATGGAGTGAGGCAGCGCGGACTGTGGGAGACCAGAGGACTCATAAGATGATGTGATGGCATCAACGATCCACCTGCTCAGAGTCTGCTTATTAGCAGGGAGGCCTCTCCTGGGAGGGCCGTAGCAGACGGGCAGCTGATCAGTGTCCCTCCAAGGACCTGTCCTTTAGATGTAAGTGTCCAACGCTCACAACAGACAGAGCCAGTAAATATTTCTCCTGCCTGGGGCCTGGAACTGAGGAGGATAAAATTTCCGTAATCATGGGATGACCGAGGGAACTTTTGGGATGCAACCCATATGGGGGTATAGGAAGGCACTAGCTATATCTGGGGTAAACTCCAGGAAGAAGGGGGCCACAAAAAGGGCCTGCAAGTTCCCTACTCTCTTGATAAAGCAGATGGCCAACAAGAACACGGTCTTGACAGAAAGGTGCCTTCAAGATGATTCGGCTAGAGGCTTGAAGGGGGGGCTCAGACAGAGCCCCAAAACGACGGCAAGGTCCCACCTAGGCACTTTAAGTTGTACCGGGGGCCTCAGCCTCTGGGTGCCATGAGGAAATCGTGTTAACATAGGGTCTTTGCCCAGAGATTGCCCGGTTAAGGGGGCATGATAAGTCGAAATGGCAGACATGTAGACCTTCAGGGTGGATGGAGCCAACCCCTTTGGCGAACTGTCTCTGGTGTAAATTCAGCACTGATCCAACCAGGCAGTGGACTGGATCCAGCTGGCGGTGGTCACACCGCGAGCAGAGCAGACGCCACCTGGCGGCATACAACCTTCTTGTGGAGGGCGCTCTGGAGTGGAGAATGGTCTCTACCACCTCGGTGGAAAGGCCAGAACCTCGGAGCTGTGCCCTCTCAGGGGCCACAGCCACAGCCCCCACAACTCCAGGTGGGGTGAAATATGGCACCCCCGAGCCGGGAAAGGAGATCCTTCCACCAAGGAATCTTCCATGAAAGGTGTTTGAGGAGAACTACCAGGTCCGCGAACCATTATTTGTTTGGCCACCTTGGAGCTACTAGGTGGAGGTGGACTCTTCAATTTAATTCATTTTTATTTGTATAGCGCTTTTAACAATGAACATTTTCTCAAACAGCTTTACACAGATAATGTTGTGATTAAAAGTAAATATGTTCTTTGTAAGTAAGTTTGTCCCTGATGAGCAACTGTGGCAAGGAAAAACTCCCTGAGATGGCATAAGGAAGAAACCTTGAGAGGAACCAGACTCAAGAGGGAACCCATCCTCATCTGGGTTGCACCGAATGTCCATTTGAAGCAGATATACAATGTTGCGGGGTACAGTGATGATGATCAGAAGCGAACTGTATCCTGAGTTAGTGTAGCAGACTGTTGACATTAACTACAGTCCAATCCATCCTCAAAGCGCCTGTTCTTACTCCGGAATTTCATTGAACCACCCAAGGTGTTGATGAGAAACCGTCCCAAGCTGCACAGAGTGGCCTCCAGTCGAAGAGAACACTATCCAGAGGCAGGCCTGGACGAAGTGGGAAGATCCACGGAGGGGAGAGGGGCAGGAACAGTGGTCACTGGAGCCTCAGGAGCATGTTTAACTGACCGAGAGAGAGAGACAGAGAGAGAGAGAGAGAGAGAGAGAGAGAGAGAGAGAGAGAGAGAGAGAGAGAGAGAGAGAGAGAGAGAGAGAGAGAGAGAGAGAAAGAGAAGAGGGTGACAGAAAGAGAAGGATATGGATTATTAATTGTCCTTATTGTTGTATGAAAGTTAATGTCACTGTGCAGTTTGGACTCCGGCAATACTCGCTATGGCAGCATAACTAAAAGGGAGAACCAGAAGGTAACACAGACATGAGGGATCTCTGGGATAAGAGACGACCCACCACACCACCGTCAACAAACCTGAGTGAACGTGTGAATGTGAGGGGACGACAGCATACAAATATCCCAGTTCACCAAACACTCTATATTCTTGTTCCCTCCAGATCTGAGCCTTTACCTAAGAAAAAAATCTACTGATCAAAGGCTTGACTAAATAGATACGTTTTCAACCTTGACTTGAACACTGAGACTGTGTCTGAGTCCCGAACACTGATTGGAAGGCTGTTCCATAACTGTGGGGCTTTATAAGAGAAAGATCTGCCCCCTGCTGTAGTCATCATTATTTGAGGAACCAACAGATAGCCAGCACCTTTTCATCTAAGTAGGCATGGAGGATCATACTGGTACAGAAGTTCACTCAGATACTGCGGTGCGAGACCCTTAAGTGCTTTATACGTCAGTAATAGTATTTTATAATCAATGCGAGGTTTAATTGGGAGCCAGTGTAGACTGATTAAAACAGTGGTGATGTGGTCATATTTCCTAGATCTAGTGAGGACTCTTGCTGCTGCATTCTGAACTAACTGAAGCTTATTTATGCACCTATTTGCACACCCAGACAGTAAAGCATTACAGTAGTCTAATCTAGAAGTAACAAAAGCATGAACTAGTTTTTCTGCATCCTGTAACGACATCATATTTCTAATTTTAGCAATATTTCTAAGGTGAAAGAAGGCGATATTATTCACGTGAGACTCAAAGGAAAGACTAGGTTCAATAATCACACCAAGGTCTTTGACAGCCGTACATGCTGAAACAGAAACACTATCCAGAGATGCTACGTAATCGGAGAGTTTACTTCTAGCTGCATGTGGTCCTAGTAAAAGTACTTCCCTCTTATCTGAGTTGAGCAGAAGAAAGTTAATAAGCATCCACTGTCTAATGTCCTTTACACACTTCTCAACATTGTTAAGCTGATCTCTCTCATCTGGCTTTGCTGAAATATACAGCTGTGTGTCATCAGCATAGCAATGGAAGCGATTACCATGTTTATGAATAATTTCACCAAGAGGCAGCATATATAAAGAGAAAAGCAGAGGGCCTAAGACAGATCCTTGAGGAACACCAAAATTTACCTCATAGAGTGTGGAGAACTCACCATTTACATCAACAAACTGATAGCGATCAGTCAAATAAGACCTGAGCCAAGAGAGAGCTGTTCCCTTTATTGCAACAACGTTCTCAAGTCTAGCAAGTAGTATAGTGTAATCAGTGGTGTCAAAAGCTGCACTAAGGTCGAGCAAAAAAGTAAGGAGACAAAACCCTGATCAGAGGCCAATAACAGGTCATTTACCACCTTAACTAGTGCCATCTCTGTGCTATGATGAGGCCGAAATCCTGACTGATACATTTCAAAAATGTTATTCATAAGTAGGTGTGAGCATAACTGCTGTGCTACAACCTTTTCTAAAATTTTGGATTAAAGGAGAGATTTGATATTGGTCTGTAGTTAGACAACTGACATGGGTCGAGGTCAGGTTTCTTAATTAGGGGGTGGATAACTGCCAGTTTGAAGGATTTTGGTACATAACCAGTGCTAATGGAAGAGTTTATTATTTTTAAAACAGGTTCAATTACCTCTGTTTAAAGAAACTTGTAGGCAAGGGATCGAGAATGCAGGTTAATGATTTTGATGAGGAAATTAATGAAATTAAGTCATTCTCAAGAATAGGAGTCAAGCTTTGTAGTTGATTGCTATAATTACGCTGCTGTCTACAGGGTTACTTGTAAAATAATTTGGATTTATATTAACCGTCTGGATTTCTTGCCTGATGTTTTCAATTTTATTATTAAAAAAGTTCATGAAATCATTACTACCTAATGATGGTGTGCATGTTAGCGCAGTGCTTTTATTCCCTGTTAATTTTGCTACCATGCTAAATAAAAATCTAGGATTATGCTTGTTTTTTTCTATGAGGGTGGAGAAATATGCTGATCTAGCAGCACTAAGAGATTTTCGATAATTTAGGAGGCTCTCCTTCCATGCTATTTGAAATACTGTTAATTTAGTTTGACGCCATTTACGTTCTAATTTTCGAGTGGTCTGTTTTAAGGTGCGTGTATGATCATTATACCACTGTGCTAATTTTTTCTACCTGATCATTTTGGTCTTAAGGGGAGCTACATTATCTAGAGTGTAATGTAACATTGATTCTAGGTGTTCAGTGGCCTAGTCGAGCTCTGCAGGTTCAGACAGAGATCTATCTAATATCATAATTTCTGGAAGATTATTGATAAAACACGCTGCTGTAGCTGACGTGAAAGTACGCTTAACACGGTAACGTGGTGAGGTAGAAATGCAATGACTGAGGCATATTTTAAAAGAAATTAGATAACGGTCTGAAATAGCTTCAGACTGTGGAATTATGACTAAGTTTTTTTTTTTTTTATCCAAATATTAACAACAAATCGAGAGTGTGTCCACCACTATGAGTGGGTCCTATAACATTCTGATTAATTCCAACTGACTCTAGAATGGACACAACTGCTGCTCTTAAGGAGTCTTCCTGATTATCAAAATGAATATTAAAGTCACCAATAATTAATGCTTTGTGTAAAGAAGCAGCTAAATTTGTGATGAAATCTGCAAATTCTATGAGAAAATCAGAGTAGGGCCTTGGGGGTCTATAAATAATAATTAGTGGAATTGACTGACTGGACCTGCTTTCGGACACTGAATATTTTATGTTGGTGTAAAGAACTTCAAATGTTTTACATTTGTGTTTAGTCTTTTGTGTGATGTTTAGATTATTATTATAAATAGCTGCGACTCCGCCTCCTCTGCCATTTAGACGGGGTTGGTGTATGTAACTATACCCAGGAGGACTCGCTTCATTTAATGCTACATATTCATTCGGTTTAATCCACGTTTCTGTCAAACACATTATTTTAAACTCCTGGTTGGTAATCATTTTGTTTATAGTAAGCACTTTTGACGTGAGAGATCTAATATTCAACAATCCTATTTTTAGGTCAGAGGTGCTGGCTGTGCGTTCAGTTCTATGTCATTTAATGTTAATCAGGTTACTAAAACAGACTTTCTGATAATTCCTATATTTTGGTTTTGCTCGGGGGACAGACAAAGTCTCAATATGGTGGATCCTGAGTGACGACTCTGTGCAGCTAGCACACATAACCTGTGCTGCTGGTGCCCCTAAACATCTAGATAATTTCACGTGCCTCAGAATGGAGTCTCCTAAAACCAGAGCTCTTTCAGGTTTCTCAGCGGGTGCTTCACTGAGGAGAGCAAACCTGTTGGTCACGTGAAGCGAAGAGGAATGGTGCTCCCATGGGAAAGCCTTAGCGTTAGCTTTGGGTTTGCGAGTATGCCGCCGATTCGTCACCCATTCGCCCCGCTGCGAGGGCTCTAATGCCGGAGTCGGGGGAATATTAACTTCACCTAGGGCATCCAGACTTTCCCCTGCAGAACCTGGACTGCTCTCGCACTCACTACTTCTCTCTAGACTCTGGATGCGCTCCTCTAATGCTAAGATCTTCTCCGTCAAAGAGCAAACTAGCTTACATTTCTCACAGATAAAATTATCGCTAACAACGGAGAAAGACCGACTAAACATGTCACACTTCACCCACTGAATGAACTGGATGTTCGCCATAGTAGAGAAATTACGTACCTTAAATACATTCGGTGCAACCCAGATGAGCATTGGTTCCCTCTTGAGTCTGGGTCCTCTCAAGGTTTCTTTCTTATGCCATCTCTGGGAGTTTTTCTTTGCCACAGTCGCCACCGGCTTGCTCATCAGGGACAAACTTACTCTTATAAAGAACATCTTTTTAATTTTTATCACCACATTATCTGTGTAAAGCTGCTTTGAGAGAAATGTTCATTGTTAAAAGTGCTAAACAAATTAAAATGTATCAAATTGAATTGAAAATACTGAGCTACAGTACCACCTCCACTGAATATCAGATGTTTCTTGTTTATTGACATTTTACACTGAGAACAGAACATCGAAATCATATAAATCAGTTTAACAAATAAACTGCCAAACAGAGAGAGAAAAAACGACCAGGAAGTATAAAACGCCCGTGGAGAGAAGCTGGCTTCAGCTTCTGTAACTGATAAGGAAGCGCTGAAGGGACGCCGGAGGTGTGGCATAGAGACGCAGCATCTCATTCCCTCAGGGAACTAGGGTTACATACGTAACCTAGAGACGTTCCCTTTCAGGAACTCTAGCTGCGTCGGAACGCTTTGGGAACGAGAGTCCAATAACACCACACCGACCAGTCCCTGACTAGTGTGAATGAGCACAGCTAGGACGAAGGACAGAGGTGCCAGGAGTGGCACAGTGGTCAAGGTTGTAACCCGCTCTAGGGTGCAGGAAGGCACTGGCCATGCCTGGAGTGAACTCCAGAAAAGAGGGGGCCACAGAAAGGGCCTGTAAATCACCTACTCTCCTCAGAGAGCAGATAGCCAGCAAGAACGCGGCCTCCATGAAATCTCAGCCAAAGGCTCGAAGGGGGGCTCAGACAGAGCCTTCAACACTACAGCCAGGTCCCACCCAGGCACTCTTGGATGCACTGGGGGCCTCAGCCTCTGGGTGCCGTGGAGAAAACTTGTCACTAGTGGGTCTCTGCCCAGAGAATGCCTGGATACTGGGGCATGATATGCCGAAATGGTGGATGCATAGACTTTAATGGTGGATGGAGCCAACGCTTTTGCAAACTGCTCCTGCAGAAACTCTAGCACTGAACTCACTGGGCAGTGGACTGGGTTCAGTTGGTGCCAGGAGCACCACGCAGAGAACAGGCACCATCTCGCGGCATACGACCTCCTCGTGAAGGGAGCTCTGGATTAAAGAAAGTACAGTTGATTTAATAAGTCTGCACACATATAAACTTGCAGGTTTTTGTTAAATAAAGACAGAAATACAACATAAATGTCAGACTTGTTACATATTTAATGATATGTTGTCTTGTGGTGAAAAAATCTGTTAATCATGTCCCAAAACTCAGCATTCGATGGGTAAAAGCAAGAGAAAATGTTTTATTTGGCAATTCTGCAGAAAGTGGGCATCGCTGATAGAAGAAGCCCTGAGTAAAACAAACAGTATCCAGAGAACAATTTATAAATATTTGGTAACATTAAAAAAAAAAGTGTAATGTTTCATTATTTGTCTAAATGCATATTATTTAGTAAAAATGTTTTGTTAAATGTCTGTAGTAAATGACCTAATTCATGAAATTTAGTTTTTTATTTAAATTTGAGTATTTTCTAACAATTAATTATAGATAGGAGTTAAAATAAAATTGCATTTCACTGTACTGTAAACATTCATGTACAGTTGAAACCAGATATTTACATACACTTCAGAAAAAAACCACAAAAACTTTATTTTAAAACTTTATTTTAAAACTTTTTTTACTGTCATACATTAAATCAGAGTAAACATTTTCTGTTTTAAATAAATAAATATTAACATACTTTTTTGCATTTGTTAAATGTCAGAATCGAGCGAGGGAGAATTTTTATGTATTTTTATTATCACTTTCATCCAAGTCTAAAGTATACATACACTTCCTTAGTATTTGGTGGAATTGGGCCAAAACTGTTTCACTTGGGTCAAAAGTTTTGGGTATCCTTCCACAAGCTACAATAGTTTGCTGGAATTTTGGCCCACTTCTCTTGACAGAACTGGTGTAACTGGGTCAGGTTTGCCACTTTGTAACTAATTTGGAGGTATGCTTGGGGTCATTGTCCATTTGGAAGACCCATTTGCGCCCAAGCTTTAACTTCCTGGCTGATGTCTTCAGAAATTGCTTTAATATATCCACATAATTTTCTTTTCTCATGATGCCATCTATTTTGTAAAGTGCAGCAGTCCCTTCTGCAGCAAAGCAGCCCCACAACATTATACTACCACCCCCAAACTTGACTGTTGGGATGGTGTTCTGAGGCTTCAAAGCTTCGCCCTTTTTCCTCCAAATATACCGTTTATCATTATGGCCGAACAGTTCAATTTTTGTTTCGTCAGACCAAAGGACATGTCTCCATAAATTAAGATTTTTTTCCCTCATGTGCAGTTGCAAACTGTAGTCTAGCTTTTTATGGTGGTTTTGAAGTAATGGCTTTCTCCTTCCAGAGTAACCTTTCAGCTCATGGCAGTACAGTATTCATTTTACTGTAGATAATGACACTGTCTTACCAGTTTCAGCCAGCATCTTCACAAGATCTTTTGCTGTTGTCCTGGGGTTGATTTGCACATTTCGCAACAAATTTCGTCTCCTTCCTGAGCGGTATGATGATTGTACATTCCCATGTTTTTTATACTTGCGTATTATTGTCTGAACAGATGAACGTGGGACCTTCAGGCAACTGGAAATTGCACCTAAGGATGAGCCATACTTGTGGCGGTCAACAATTCTTTTTCTGATGTCTTGATGGATTTCTCTTGATTTTCCCATGATGTCAAAGAAAGAGGCTCTGTGTTTGAGGTGTGCCTTTATATGCATCCACAAGTGTGCCACCAATTAACTCAAATGGAATTAATGAACCTATCAGAGGCTTCTTAAGCTCAGAATGGAATCATCTGGAGTTTTTTTTTTTGTTTAAAGGCACGATAAAATTAGTGTATGTATACTTCTGACTTTGATGAAAGTGATATTAAAAATACATAAAAATTCTCCCTTGCTCTTTTACATTTAACAAATGCAAAAAATATGTTAATATTTATTGATTTAAAACAGAAAAAGTTTACTCTGATTTAATGTATGACAGTAAAGAAATAAACGTTTTTGTGTTTTTTTCTGAAGTGTATGTAAATATCTGGTTTCAACTGTAAATCTACTGTCTCCTGCCTCAATGACTATCATCCCGTCACGCTTACACCCATCAAGATGAAGTGCTTCGAGAGGCTCATCATGAGGCACATTAAGACACAGCTTCCACCCTCCCTGGACCCCATGCAGTTTGCGTATCGTCCAAACCGTTCCACGGAGGGTTGTGGGATCTCACATGGATAACAAGGACTCATATGTACGAATGCTGTTCATTGACTTTAGCTCAGCATTCAACACAATCATTCCTTAGCACCTGATCGAGAAGTTGAACCTTCTGGGCCTGAACACCTCCCTCTGTAACTGGATCCTGGACTTCCTGACTGGGAGACCTCAGTCAGTCAGGATCGGGAACAGCATCTACTGGGGCCCCCCAGGGCTGTGTGCTCAGCCCACTGCTGTTCACTTTGCTGACTCACGACTGTGTAGCAATGCACAGCTCGAACCACATCATCAAGTTTGCTGATGACATGACCGTGGTGGGTCTAATCAGCAAAAACGATGAGTCAGCATACAGAGAGGAGGTGCAACGGTTAACTGCCTGGTGTGGAGCAAACAACCTGTCTCTGAATGTTGACAAAACCAAAGAGATGGTTGTGGAATTCAGGAGAGCACAGGGCGACCAATCTCCACTGATTATTGATGGATCCTCAGTGGAGATCGTCAAGAGCACCAAATTCCTTGGTGTTCATCTGGCAGACAACCTCACCTGGTCACTCAACACCAGCTCCATCACAAAGAAAGCCCAGCAGCGTCTCTACTTCCTGAGAAGGCTGAGGAAAACCCACCTCCCCCTATCCTGACCATGTTCTACAGAGGGGCCATTAAGAGCATCTTGAGCAGCTGCATCACTGCCTGGTTTGGGAACTGCACTGTCTTGGACCGCAAGACCCTACAGAGGATAGGGAGGACAGCTGAGAAGATCATCGGAGTCTCTCTCCCCTCTATCATGGACATTTACACCACACGCTGCATCCACAAAGCACACAGCATTTTGGACGAACACACACCCATCACACACACTTTTTACCCTCCTGCCATCAGGAAAACGGTTCCGAAGCATTCGGGCCGCCACAACAAGACTGTGCAACAGTTTCTTTCCACAAGCCATCAGGCTTCTCAATACACAGAAATGAAACGGAACACACACACACACACACACACACACACACACACACACACACACACACACACACACACACTCAAATGTGTGTTACCTACATTGTACAAATTTCCCTGGACTTAACACTTAACACACACTCATCACTCATCTCAATCCATTCCACCACCATTCATTTATTTATTATTTATTATTCTCAACTGTACCACACTCTTAACTGCTGTTTTTTGCACATTTATCATTTAGCACTGTATTATACTGTTTACATGCTGTTTTTTGCACCTTCGACTGCTGCTGTATTTTTGCACTACATTGTTCTGTTTATACTCACTTCCGGGGTATAGTTTTTAGTTTGTATAGTTTTTACAGTCTTCTCATACAGTACTGTATAATCAAGTATACAGTAGGTTTACTGGTCGGCGCTATATTGGGTTTTGTGTCTTGTCTTGTGTCGTCTGTCTGCACTGTCTTTCTGCACTGTTTGCACTAGGTTGCACTCTATGCACTTTATGTAGATTGTGTTGTAGCTCTATGTTGTTTGTTTGTTGTTGTTTAGTGTAGCACCAGGGTTCCGGAGGAACGTTGTCTCATTTTTTCTGTGTACTGTGTACCACTGTGTATAGTAGAAATGACAATAAAAGCCTCTTGACTTGACTTGACTTGAAATAACACAGGAATGCGCTCCCTAAACCCCAGATGTGCTGAACAACTTCTACGCCCGGTTTGAGATACAGAACAATGTGAAGGCAAGGAAGACCACCTTTCCTCACAGTGACCAGTGTCTAACCACAGCTGAAGTGAGAAAAAATATGCAAAGTTAACCCACGGAAGTCTGCTGGACCAGACAAGGTTCCTGGCAGAGTGCTCAGGGAATGTGTAAAACAGCTAGCGGATATTTTCAGTGACATCTTTAATATCTCCCTGAGCAGTGCTGATGTTCCAATGTGCCTCAAGACAAGTACTCACATCCATCGTAATGCAGTGTTTTGAAAGGGCTCGTCATAAGGCACATCAAGATCCAGTTTCCACCCTCACTGGACCCCATGCAGTTTTCGTATTGTCCAAACCTTTCCACGAACAATGTCATCTTCACGACACCCCATCTGACCCTCACCCACCTGAATAATAAGGACGAATGCTGTTCAGACTTTATTTCAGCATTCAACACAATCATACCTCAGCACCTGATTGAGAAGCTGAGCCTACTGGGCCTGAACACATCCCTCAGACCTCAGTCAGTCCGGATCGGGAACAGCATCTCCAGCACCACCACACTGAGCACTGGGGCCCCTTCAGGGCTGCGTGCTCAGCTCACTGCTGTCTGTCTGCTGACTCACAACTGTGTAGCAATGCACAGCTCAAATCACATAATTAAGTTTGCCGATGACACAACCATGTCAGGTCTCATCAGCAAGAATGACAGGACAGCATACAGAGAGGAGGTGCAACAGTTAACTGCCTGGTGTAGAGCCAACAACCTGTCTCTGAACGCTAACAAATCCAAAGAGATGGTTGTTGACTTCAGAAGAGCGGCCATTCTCATTGCCTGGTTTGGGAATTGCACCGTCATGGATCACAAAAGCCTACAGAGGATAGTGAGGACATCATGCAGTTTGCCAGGATTTTTAGTGGAAGTGCTGTTAAGTGTGAGCATTAAGGGAATACATACAAATATTATGATACATTTATGGAAAAAATTGCAAATCACATAGTTCTGTCTAGTATAAGCTTAATAAAAATAAGTAGATACTTATGTTTATGTAAGAAACAAATAAATTGAAAACAAATATAAAACAAATAAAATTACAGTTCAGTGAATCAGCTTATTTCATGTTCTATACCAAATGTTCAAATGTAGCATTTGGTGGTTTGCTGCAGTATGCTGAATAGCTCTTGTATAAAATACATTGCCACCACAGAAAAATGCATAATCAGAAATATTTTCCATTCATACTAGTTTAAAAAATATTTGCCCATAACCAAAGTTATATCTTACATTATTTAGTATAGTTAATGTTATTTATATACTGTATATATTAATGTAATTTTGTAAAATGTTTTATATTATAAAATGTATGTTTAATAATATAACATTAATGGACATACCTTATTTTTTGGACTATAAGCCGCTACTTTTTCCCACGTTTTGAACCCCACGGCTTAAACAACGAAGCGGCTAATTTATGGATTTTTCCTGGGTTCTTCCCGGTTTTACAAACTTCAAGCCAAAAAACTGAGCACCAAAATATTAGACCAATGAAATTTCCGAACGGAAACGAAAAAACGCACTTCACCTGTGTTCTGAGCTGCATGGCTTCGGGAGAAAAAACTTCCACCGGTGGTGATTTTTAAACGCACAACGATGCCAAAAGAGAAACTCCTGAGAGAAATAGTTGTGAAAGGAAGGAGGAAGACAGTGAACAATGACTTTCTTGGTAGGCTACTGTTTAGATACAAGCCGTTGTAATGCGTTGTATCAGGGTCATGGGAGAGCTCACTAACTCCAGTTGCAACAGAAATCATAGAAGCACAGACAGGTTTCCAAAACTCGTACTTTTTTATTTTTCTTGGCAACAGCGTGACAGGTTAGTCAAAGAAACTTAGAAAAGAGCATCAGAAAATAATAAGGACATATTCCTCGGTCTTGCACACATGCAGTAATAGCGAAAAAATGTAGACACACACACACACACACACTGCGGCTTATAGACAGGTGCGGCTTATTTATTTTAAAAATAAAAATCTTAGTCAAATTCATTGGGTGCAGCTTATATATGGGTGCACTTAATAGTCTTAATAGAAAATTACGGTAGATAAAAGAAAAAAAAGGTAAAACACTTTTTTGACACATAGACAGGGTTTTGCAGATACAGCAATTAAATCACTTTTTAAATATAACTCTGTTCTGAGATTTAAAAAGGGAAAAATCTCTCAAATTTCAGGTTTACTTGTTGTCATCACAGTTGCTGAGACAGGTAAGGTGTATACTGCAGTCCTTTTTTTCTTATTCTATAGGCACATACTGCAGTAGTGACTGTGATAAGAGAAAACACAAGAAAAGCTAAACCTGCAGCTTTGACTTCAGTTGGTAGATCTGAGAGAAAAACAGAAGCCATCATGGTTAATTAAACCTACATCACAACCTCTAATAGCAAATCAAACACATTCACATTCATTTGTAAGGAGAAGTGTGGAGATTAATGATTGCAATAACAGTGGTACGTGCACTAGATGAATTCAAAAACAGAATAATAAATGTGATATATTTATGTAAAACGAGTTGGTGCCTGCTGTGGAAAGAATAACTGATATTTAATTTCACTGCATTCATCATATGTTTACATTTACAGCATTTTGCAAACACCTTTATCCAATGACTCAATTTATACAACTAAGCAACTGAGGGATAATGGTCTTGCTTAAGGCACCAGCAATGCAGTGTTGGGACTTAAACACATGATCTTCTGACTCAAAGTCCAATGTCCAAACCACTGACCTACCATCTCCTTACATTTTGCAATTTACTGAAGGTTATATTCATGATGATGTACAAATAAAGGAATTTAAATCAAAGGAACACTGTACCTGGTACAACTGATAAAGCTGCTGCTTCAAAATTATCTGAATAATAAATAAATAAATGCATAAATGCATAAATTAGAAATTTAATACTTATTGAATAATAATAATAATAATAATAATAATAATAATAATAATAATAATAATAATAACTTAACTAGCAATCATAATAAACGTACAAAAATACTTATGGAACAAAAAAGGGAAAGTACCTATAGTCACCGTGAAAGTGCTTTTGTTTTGTCCAGTTTTCATTTGTATCCACAATGTGTAATTTCCGCTGTCATTTAATGCTGCATTTGCAATCGTGTAATAATATGTGCGATTGCCATTCACAGGCTCCATTTTTTTTTCGAGCTTCTTACCATTATGTTTAAAATGATAGTCCTCATAAACATATGATTGACTGGTAACATTGCAGGTTAGATTGAAAGATTTTTCAACAATCCCTCTTTGGTCTTGGCAGTCTATATTGACAGCTGAAAACAACAATAACAACAAAAATTGCGAGTTGGTAAAACTTGATACAGTAGATGTCAAACACACACACTTCATTATGTAACTTATCTTTGTCTAGTGGTGCTTTATCAGGGCAGTAGTAAAATGTATTTTACTTTTCCAAGTATTGACTTACTTGTTTGATTTCCATATGTTGTGATCAGCAGGACTGACATCAGCATCCAATGAAAAAGATATGTTTGATCCATGGCATCTTTTCTTTTGGAGCAACATGTGATTATTAACAAATGTGATTTATCCAAGTTTCCTCTATAATTTAAGACTATAGTTATCATAAAAAAAAGCAAAAAAGGTTTACATACACACACACACACACACACACACACACACACACACACACACACACACTTACTATCTATATTAAGTATTTTGAAACATGGCGACAGCTCTTGATGACAAATTAATTAATCGATCTGGACATAGTTCACGTCATGTTCTTGGCTGATTGTGTAGTATATGTCTTCTGTCACATCTAGCTAACTACACACTGGCTAAACCAATTTGTACAATATTACTATCTATGCTTGCTGTTACAATGCAAAAGGCCCACCTGCAGTTACCTGTTATAATCCCATACTTTAGTAAGTCAGAGTTAAACAATATGATCCCTCTCACAAGATATTTATACCATAATGTTATATAACATGCATATCTAACATGGACCCACAATATCTGTCTTTTGTTTCTAGGATCCTCAACTCTCTATGTCTCACAGAATAACCTATAATACCCTAACCACTCAACTGTAAAGTGGACCATGCCACAAAAAATGCCCTTTTATTCACCACTGAGAATCTCAATGCTTCTAGATCAGCGAAAGTGTCATTAATTCCTATTTTCCTCAAACATTTCATTGAGCAGTTAGTCATTTTAGCTGATATGGAGAGATGCATGACAAATTTTTTTTTTAATGTGTGTGCTTTTTTCCCCCAAGTAATAAATTGCATCTCCAAAGAGATTTCTTATTCTGATGAAAGAGTATCTTTTTGGTTCCAATGTATAATGTTTTTTTTTTTTAACACGTCTGTAAATTATCTGTCTATGGTCATCTGCCAAATGCTGCAAATATAATTGTTAATGCATTACACGTTACTACAAAACGTTATTTAGTACAGAGATCACCAACAGTGTCATTTATAATTAAATGCTCCACATAAAAAAAGCCGACCAGCAAGGTTCAGACTTACTTACGAATCCTAAGTGTTGCCACTTCACAGCTGTGAAACTGTTCTACTATAGGTCTTCTTCTAAAGTAGGTTTATGCCATGTATGCACAAATCCAAACATTTATACAGTCCAGGTTTAGCGCGTGGAACTCCACCTCTTTTCTTCACTCACTCTCTTTCCCATTCTCACACACACATACACACACAGACACGGACACCTAAGAACAGAATGAACAGTTTAATTGCAGTAACTTGTTGATAAGAACAATCTCTACAGTATACAGTGACAAAAATGTTGTAGAACACTTTAGAAAACACCTGGAAAAAAAAATACTGCATAAAACCATACTTCATAACTCACCTAATTTCCCTTGGCATGATGGTCTAAGAATTTCACAGATTACATTACAGCACAGTGAAATTCTTTCTTCTCATATCCCAGCTTGCTCGGAAGCTGTGGTCAGAGCGCAGGGTCAGTCATACCTTAATGACATTTTGCTGGCAGCCTACACTGACAGCTGCACATCTAAACATGTAAAGTGGTTAAACAAAAAACTGCCAAGCGGAGGGAGAAACCCAGTTGCGGGCCGTGCATTTGGTTCCTGGGCCTTCAGTGGGGACTTACCCAACTCAATCCACCTCTTAATACCACCACTATCACGTTGCAATTATAGAAACCATCAATACTGTACAAAACCGCGATATAACAACACGTGGCGCAAGAGAGGCATTTCACATATGGAGGGTGAATTAAAATTTACTAAAGCATGAAAAACAGTTAAGACTCCAAACCTCTACACTACCACCGCAACTGTGCCACCAACATCATCTGAAGCAATTGAGAATCAATATTTTTCTAATAACATGACAAAAACTTCAAAGTATAAATAAAATACAACCTACTCACCAGAAATGCAGACTCATTATGTGCGCCGCTCCTCAGAGGATGTAATCCAGTGGTACCGCTCGTATTCACTGGTCTAGAAGTGGTGAACAAACCCGTTCCTGGGCTGAGACAAACTAGCTAGCTTCAGGGTTGGCCAACCTCTCCTTACGATGTCTAGCTTTTCTTGAAAATGTATTTTTAACTATGTCAGAAACCAAATAAATTTCTCTGCCTCTTTAGGCAAAAAAGTCCAACTCAGATGTATTCATGTGTGCGGCGCTTCAGATGTGTTTTGCCAGTCGAACTTGGCTGTAACTGTTTCCCTCTGACCAACCAATCAGAGGATGGAAAAATGCTGAAGCTATTCTGGGAGTTAGCTGTGAGGTGAATATGAAATCTGATTGGTTAAAGAAATAGAACTATTCATAATATTCTCTTTGATAAAAGGGCCAGCAGGACGGACTTTAAAGGCCCTGTGCAGATTATATTGACATGGCAGCACATAGAGGCTGAAATCTGATTGGACAAAAAATCTAACATACACATACACGTACTGGAAGCAGTGCAGCCAAGAGAAACACTACGAAATGAAGAGAATAAACTGTTGGGAATAAATTTACTGGAGAAACCACACTGCTCCCTATGGCTCCAGCGAAACACTTTCCCAGGCTCCTCTCATCAAATAAAAGGCCAAAACTTTGAATACACACAAATACAGTTCTGATTTTTCCTATTACTGATTGAGCACAGGCGCGTACCCAGTTACACCTGCCCCAATACTTGTTGCTGATCTGTGTTTGCTTTTTTGTTTTTGATTTCTTTCCTTTTTAACTTTATTTCGGTCTACTATAGTTTGTACATCACATACAGTGGAAATAAAAAGTCTAATCACCATTAAAAAATTATGTCTTTAATGTGATCCTTGTGCTGGAAAAATCTGTTAAACAATTCTTAAAACTCAGCATTTAAATGGGTAAAAGCAAGAGAAAATGGTCAATTTCCAGAGAAAAATAAAAAAATCCAGAGAAAAATAAATGTATAAATAGGAACATTTTAAATAAAAAACCCTACAACACCTTAATTGCATAAGTCTGCCCACCCTTTCATAATGGGGGCTATAATGTCCTCTAAGTTTACCAGCCACATTCAGAATTAGGCCTATAGGTAAATGACAGTTAAAGTAAGATAAAGCTGTAGTCCTGGTATTTGCTTGAATGCTTGGGGTTTTATTTTACTAAGTATTCGGCCACAAAGAGTTGCCAAAGAAACTGCTGAATGGTACCAATCAGAAAAGCGATATAAAAGAATAATAAAGGCACTGAATGTACCATTAAAACTGTTAAAACCATCATCAATTAATGGAGAAAATGCAGCAACACAAATTTGATCAAAGAATGAGGAAAAATCTTTTCAGATTTCAGAATTATAGGAATGTCTGCCAGGTAGTTGGTTTGAAAGAGGCAGATGTACAGGTATGGAGACGGATGATCCTCGGTGTGACCCCTAATGGGAGAAGCCAAAAAAAAAGAAGAAGAAGAAGAAGAAGAAGAAACTTAAAAATAAACTTAGGGAACAAAAAAGGGAAAGTACCTATAGCCACTGTGAAATTGGTGCTGTTCAGTCCATTACTCAGATCCAAAATCCAAAATATATGTGTATATGTGAATATCATTTTCTGTTGCAGTTGCAATTATGTAATAAAATGTGTGATTGGCATTACAGGCTCCATTTTATTTTTAAGCTTGGTACCATTATGTCTAAATATATGGTCTTTGTAAATACTTGAATTATTTTTATAAGTAACATTGCAGTTTAGATTTAACGATTTCCCAGCAGTCCCTTTTTGGTCAGGGCAGGTTATGTTGATATCTGTAAACAACAAAAAATGTAAGTTAATAAAGCCTGATAGATTACAAACACACACACTCTTGTACACACTCTTTGACTAGTGGTGCTTTATCAGGGCAAAAGTATTTGTCTGACTTGTTGTTCCATAGAGGGCAGAGGTGGCAAAAGTACACACATCCTTTACTTAAGTGGAAGTACAGATACTCATGTTTTAAAATACTCGGGTAAAAGTTGTAAAAGTAAAAGTAAAAGGGTAAAAGTACTGATTATACTTTTTTACTCAAGTGAAAGTAAAGAAGTTTTGGCTCTGACATGTACTTAAGTGAAAAGTAGTTATTACTTCTACCTGTTTTAGTGTCACGTTGGTAACTGGACCTCACATCATATTTATATTAGGGCTGTCAATCAAATTAAATATTTAATCACAACTTAATCGCACATTTCTATCTGTTCTAAATGTTCCATATATTAATACTTCCTGTTTTTAATACTTTAAGCAACATGGACATTGAGAAATATGGATGCAACATAGAGCATAAAGACACAAAATTCTTGTAAGTGTTTTAAAGTAATAATTGTGGTTTAAATTATGTAAATCATCAGGACACCAAACGGAACCTTTGCTATGTTTCCACATGGACAGTTAATGAGTTGATACCGGAAAAACTGCACCTCTTCAAGTCAAGTCAAGACGTGTGTTTTTTGTGTTGTGCTGAAGGTTTTAATTTCGCCTCTTTTATATTTAGTTTTTTATTTATGTATTTATATTTTTTTTTTATAAAAATGGTAAAAACAGAAATGTGCGCTGAATTGAAAGCGTTAATAAAATTTAGTGCCGTTTAAAAGAATTTGCGTTTGAATTTTGACAGCCTAATATATATATTAATACAAAACTAATTCAAAATGTTGTTACCTAATGAATAAGTCCAGGCTGAAAATCCACCATATAGAACACAAGCAGAGAAAAGATGATGATGATGATGATGATGATGATGATGATGATGATGATGATGATCAGGAATGTCTCTGATCTCAGTCATGTTTACATCACTGACTCCCTCTGTCTCATCCACGTTAGCTTTACTTCTTGTTGCTTTCTGTCCTGCTTATTGTTAGCTTCGTAAACTAGTCTACATCTGTGGTGAGTGAGAGACAGGACATTATACACCAGTGGATTGAAAAAGATGCGCAATGACAGGAAATCGGTTGGTGGGCTGAAATCAGCGCACAGTGAAAATCAATGGACTAAAATAAAGAGCCGGTTTTGAAAATGTAAAAAGTAAGAATTACAGATATTTATGGAAAAAATGTAATGAGTAAAAGTAAAAAGTTGTCTGAATAATAAATAGTAAAGTACTGATACAAAAAAAATCTACTTAAGTACAAAGTTTATTTATGTGCTATATTAACATGAACATTTTAACTACATTGTAAAAACAGAATTATAGAAATGTCTGTAATGTGTTCTTTTAATATATTTGAATTTAACTCAGTTATATAATATTTATGACATTTGGCAGATACCCTTATCCAGAGTGACTTAACAATTACAGTATCTCTTTCATACAACTGCAGTTGCTCAAGGGCCCAGCAGTGGCAACTTAGTTGTGGTGGGATTTGAACTCATGACTATCTAAACAGAAGTCCACCATCCTAACTATTGCACTACACCATCCTTAGCTTCCACTGAGCTACCCTATAACCCTATTACTCCTCTGTTTTTTATTATAAAATCATATAGAAATCTTTATGAAAGGTAATTATTTTTTAATCAAGCTTGTATTTCTTATAGTGCAAGAAGGTGTTAATTGGATTTGGCTTCTGTAGCTTTCCTGAAATGGTTGAAATATGCTAGGCTTTAGAGCAATAGCTCTGATAGCAAAATATTCCTGTTTTCTAAAGGTAGCCTGAACAAAAAAGCAGTAGCCGACCTTTCCAGTGCCTTCATTAGAGTTCTGATGAGATGCTTCCTTT